>NC_073377.1:34635816-34854298 GCF_028641065.1 Leucoraja erinaceus | reverse complement strand
TTGGTCTCCATGGGTGTTATTGCTGAAGTTACTGACCCATCTGACTGGGTTTCCACCGTGGCGGTCGCAACAAAGAAAAACAAGGAGGAGATCCATTTCTGCATAAACCCCAGAGATCTTAACACTGCCATCAAACGACCAGATTACCCAATGCGAACAATAGAGGAAGTTGCTGCTCAGATAGGCAACGCATCAGTATTCTCTGTTCTAGATGCCAAAAGCTCGTTTTGGCAGGTTTTACTGGACGCAGACTCGTCCAATCTCACTACGTTCGGCACCCTTTTGGCCAATATAAATTTCTGAGGAGGCCCTTTGGCATCAACTCCGCCAGTGAAGTTTTCCTGCGCACGATGGAATAATTGTTTGTTGAGTACCCATGCGCCATCGTTGATGACATTCCCGTTTACGGACGCGACTTCGCTGAACATGACGCTAACCTGAAGAAGGTACTTGACCGTGTCAAAGACATTCAGCTCAAACTCAATCCTTTGAAGTGCAAGTTTCGAGTTCCAGAAGTTACTTACGTCGGACATGTTTTCTCAAGTGATAGTCTCAGACCAGACCCATCAAAGGCTGCTGCTATTAACGAACTGCCGGTTACTGCTGACGACGTGAGCCTACAAAGGTTCCTTGGAATGGTCAACTACCTGGGAAAATTTATTCCCAACCTCAGCGACATATCTGCCCCCCTGCGAGAACTGACACACAAGGACGCTGCGTGGTCCTGGTATCCACAGCACTAAAGAGCTTTTGACACTCAAATTGCAGCTGGCTAGCGCACCTACTCTCGCATACTTTGCTTTGGAGTTACCAGTAACGCTCAACTGCGATGCTTCCCAGTACGGACTAGGCACTGTGTGCCTGCAGATCACTACCAACGGCAATTTCAAGCCAATTTCATATGCTTCTCGTACAATAACCCACACTGAACAACGTTACGCCCAGATTGAGAAAGAACTGCTCGCAGTGGTTTTCGCCTGCACGAAATTCAAGGACTTTATTTTTGGGAAGTCGGTGACTATAGATGGTGACAATAGCTGGTCACTATTTTGAACAAACCCATCCATGCTGCCCCAGCACGACTACAACGATTGATGATACAACTGCAACAATTTTTTTTAACGTCGTCTATAAGAAAGGCAAAGACGTGCACATTGCAGATACGCTATAAAGAGCCCCAAGCAAAACCAACGAACAACTACTCTGAACAATACCAATTCTCAGTAATGAAGGTATCGTATGTTCCAACTGATTGCTTGAGCAGCCTAGCAGAACACGCGGCTGCTGATGAGACTTTACAATTGCCGTCTGCAGTCATCTGGCGTGGCTGGCCAGATAAACAACTTAACACCCCATTCGCAATCCGCCCATACTTCCTGGTTCGCGACAAATTGTTATTACAGGACGGGATTATGGTTAAGGGGCCACAAGGCAATGGTCCCAGCTGTCGTCACGTATTCTGTCCGACAACGGCAGACAGTTCACCAGCCGCTTTAAAAAACTTTGCAAAACAGTGGGACTTTCGACCTTGAGTTCCTGCAGACCAATGGACTCGCCGAATGTGCTGTCATAAGCGCAAAACAACTAATGGAGCGGTCCTACCTTGCAAAATCAGACGTTTACCTGGACCTGCTCAACCTAACGAACATTGCACGGGATCACATACTGGGTTCGCCAGCCCAAGGACTGATGTCTCGCCAAATCCATCCTCCCCTGCCTGTGTCCTTGCAGCTTTTACAGCCTCAAGTTCGTTCCCCGCCTGCAGTCCAGAAACAACTACAATTCAAACTTGACACACAGAAACGCTTCTTTGACAAATCCAGCAAACCACTTAAACCTCTCGCACGTGGACCAGTGGTCCGTTTCCAGACCAACAAGGGCCATGCATGTCTGGATCACATCTATGGCCCTCCCAAAGAACCGGTGATGGAACTGCGTCCTGCGACTCCGCATCCAGATGACTCGCGTTTCGTATACCCTCCCACAGTCTGTCCCGCGGACCCACTGCCAACTATCCTCTGGGTTCCATCCTTAGAAAGCATGGCATCTCTTTCCACTGTTATGCAGATGATACCCAGCTTTATATGCCGCTGAGGGAGGAAGACGCCTTTTCTGTAAAATCGCTTCTGTCTTGTCGTGATGACATTAAGTCCTGGATGGCCCTAAACTTTCTTGGATTTAATGAAAAGAAGACAGAGGTGATTTTATTTGATCCCAATGGCTGCCGTGAACCTTCATTTGTTGATTTAGGTCCATTGCCAAGGTACGTGAAGCCAATAGTTGTGAACCTGGGTTTTAGGATGGACAGTGACTTTAAATTAGATCGCCAAATATGCGCGGTGGTTAAGTCCAGCTTCTTTCACCTAAGGAAGCTGACGAAGGTGAAGCCCATTCTCGAGCGGCAGCATTTTGAGACAGTAATCCATGCCTTTATTACATCTAGGCTGGATTACTGTAACGCGCTCTATTTTGGAGTTGCTCGTTCTTCACTGGCTCGTCTCCAGTTGGTTCAGAATGCTGCTGCTCGCCTTTTAACAGGGACTCGAAAGAGGGAGCACATATCGCCAATTCTGGCCTCCCTCCACTGGCTCCCGGTGCACTTTCGAGTTCATTTTAAGATACTGTTATTGGTTTTTAAATCTCTGAATGGGCTCGCCCCGCCTTACCTCTCTGAGCTGCTCCACCCATATGCTCCTGCCTGGTCCCTCAGGTCAGCTGGTCAGCTGCTCCTGGAGGTACCAAGGTCTAATCGGAGGCTCAGAGGGGATAGAGCCTTCTCTGTTGCTGCTCCGGCACTCTGGAACACCCTGCCGTTGCACATCAGACAGGCCCCCTCACTGTCCATCTTCAAATCCAGTGTTAAAACACATTTGTGCTCCCTGGCTTTTGACCATGCCTGAGGCTTTGCTTCTGTTTTTGGTGTTTCTTTATTTTACATGTCTTTTCCTAATATTTCTTTTGATTGTTATTTTTGGTGTGTACTAACTTTTTTGTCAATAATTAGTGATGTACAGCACTTTGTTGCAACTATGATTGTTTTTAAAGTGCTCTATAAATAAAATTATTATTATTATTATTATTATAACGTTTCCACCGCGGCCTCCCTGTGGATTTTGGCGACCAGCTCACCTATCTCATCACCCTCCCTGCCTGTCGGCTTGTTAAACTGAGTTCTTCTGTCAATCTAAAGTCAACTTGACTCAAACACTTGTAGCTGTTGAAATCGATTCTTTATTCAGCTGAGACTTGTCTCTGAACCTTCCAACATAGAGCTGATGCTCTGGGGCGGGTCCAGAGAGGAGTAACTTTGATAGAACTCATGTCATTTATATAGGTATTAGACATTTCAGATACAGAGGGTATGACAAGCTAGTAACCAATCACCTGAGTCCTTCTGGTGATTTACAACATCAGTCACATGATCCCCCTTCCCTGGCCTCATTACAACCTTTGTTTGCCTGTGGTATAACTTTGCTAATTTTATTTCAACACAGCAAAACCCCAGTAGGCTCAATTATTAAAGACCACTCCTCAAAATATAAGATACATATGTAATACAATAATCACACAAGTCATACACACTTTCCATACCAAGAAGAAAGATATTTCTATAAATCTAAACAATTTCTATAAGTCTAATGTTTACATTCCAACTAAGACAATACATTTCATAAATTGTCACACTACAATTTTACACGTTTTACAATACTATTACATATGTAGAAACCATAGAAATTAGGTGCAGGAGTAGGTTTCATTCGGCCCTTCGAGCCTGCACCGCCATTCAATATGATCATGGCTGATCATCCAACTCAGTATCCCGTACCTGCCTTCTCTCCATACCCCCCCTGATCCCCTTAGCCACAAGGGCCACATCTAACTCCCTCTTAAATATAGCCAATGAACTGGCCTCAACTACCCTCTGTGGCAGAGAGTTCCAGAGATTCACCTCTGTGTGAAAAAAGTTCTTCTCATCTCGGTTTTAAAGGATTTCCCCCTTATCCTTAAGAAAGAGCCCCCTTGTCCTGGACTTCCCTAACATCGGGAACAATCTTCCTGCATCTAGCCTGTCCAACCCCTTAAGAATTTTGTAAGTTTCTATAAGATCCCCTCTCCCTCTCCTATATTTTCTAGAGAGTATAAAAACCAAGTCTATCCAAATCTTTCTTATAAGACAGTCGAGACATTATCCCAGGAATCAGTCAGGGTCGAACCGTCTGCACTTCCCTCCCCGGTATGGCAATAAAGGTCCTTCCTCAGATTTGGAGACCAAAGGTATTTTTGCAGGCCATTAATTATATAAGTTTGCCGAATTACAGTTTCTAAGTTCAAAACCCCCAATCTCCCAACCAAGCATACATGGGTCGTAAATCTGTCAACTTAATTAATAAGTGTTTGGTGCAAGGATACAATTCTAATTTGTAGCACCTTTCCTGCTATCTGGAAGCTGGATTTCCAATCTCATGTACAAGGCAGAAAACAAGGTTCTTACAAGATACAACTCACACCATTACATCAGAATTACATCTGCTTCTTCGACTTCCTATAAACATATCCATCAATATAATTCTCTTCCTTTCCAAGCAACCATCCCTTATACCAACCTCATTATAATTTAACATAGCTAAGGCTAACTACAGGGTCTATTATCTCTCAGCCTTGAATTCTATCTCAAACTCAGCATAACCCCCACAGCTTAAGAATGTGCCATAGAGAAAGAGCAGTTGACCTCTGGCCTAAGAAGAGGCCCCTATTCAGCTATCCATTCTCCAATACAATCATACCAAATACAATTTCCTCCAGTGTTATAATTGCCCCAAAGCAATAAACTAAGCTATGCAGGTTTTAATTCAGGTCTCCATGTTTTGATTCGTCTTTCCCTGTGTGTATGTTTCATTGTACTTTATTTCATTAGGAAAACCTTAAGCTTTTCTTTTGCAAATTACCTAGCTTATAAAAGTCACTATCCGAGCGGTTCTATTATATAATACTTCCTCAGGGTCGCTGGCCGTTTCCCCAATTCCCTCCCCGGTATTTTCTCCGGTGAAAGGAGGTGAGGCGAATTCGTGACGCACAAGGGCCAGGCGGGTTTGCAGGCCACCCATTAGATACGGCGATTTTGCGTAATTTTACAAACTTTCCCAAATGTGCTATTAACATTCCACCTATATTGCTTAGCCACTGACGCTTCTTTTGTTTCTACAAGGAATTTCATTGTCCTATCTGGGACACACGACAATAAACTTTCTTGAGCCTTGAAAGATGTAGATTGGCTATTTCATACTAGCCAATTATAGTGCTTGTTAATAGTGACTCCGCCTAGTATGTGCTTTATATTATCAAGAGCTTGCCTACGCTAGTTAGTAAGAGTATCAGCTAGGAAATGTAATGTCTGCAGATCCTTGCTGTAAGTAGATTTAATTAACATGTGTTGTATCTTTATGTGTGTTCGTGTCACCTCATTACAACCCTTATAAGAACATGTGAACCCTGAACTCTCCCAATTTTGAATGACTCCTACTTGTTAAATGTAGATGCTCATGATCTACTTATGCCACGTCCTATTTTAGGATATTGAAATCTGTATTGCTCAGATTAGGACCTTAATTTCTACTCCATTTTATCTCTTTCCATAACCCCCATGAATTTATTCTCGAGAAATCTCATCCGCTGACACTCCGGCCATTTGCTTGTCTACATTCCATAAGATTACATCCAGTATATCCCTTCTCCAGTGGGCCCTCTGCTTACTGGCTCAAAATGTTTTCTTGGATGCACATTAAAAATTCAATCCTCTCTAAGCCTCCCCAACAAAGTGATCCAAATTAATCCCAGAAGCTGAAATGTTCTACTGGTCTAACTGTTACCTTTGTACCTTTTTGTGATTCGCCCACTTTTCTGGCTTGTTGACTGCTACAAGGCCAGTAATAAACTTCCAGCAAAGTGATTGCCCCCTTTTTGTTTATGTTCTGTTTGTACATAAATATATTACAAATTTAGATGGGCCTAGAAACATAGAAAATAGGTGCAGGAGTAGGCCATTCGGCCCTTCGAGCCTGCACCGCCATTCAATATGATCATGGCTGATCATCCAACTTGGTATCCTGTACCTGCCTTCCCTCCATACCCCCTGATCCCTTTAGCCACAAGGGCCACATCTAACTCCCTCGTAAAAATAGCCAATGAACTGGCCTCAACTACCTTCTGTGGCAGAGAATTCCAGAGATTCACCACTCTCTGTGTGAAAAATGTTTTTCTCATCTCGGTCCCTCAACTCATCTAGAGTTGACCCCCAGAGTATGCGAGTCTGCAGATAGCACATCAGCTGATAACGACGACCTAGTATCACTTAAACAGTGATTTGCTTTTCTCTGAATTTGGGAGAAAATTTTGAAATTAGTTTTGTGATGCAAGGGCAATAGAGGGGGGGATACAAAGATCAAAAAGTAAAGGGCTGGACTGATGGTACAAGGTAGAAACAGTGTGACTATGGGAAAAATAAATAACAAAAATATGGGAAAATCACATGTGAGATGGGGGCAAGGACATAGAGCAAATTAATTTGGAATTTTGTGAATTGGTACACTTTTAAGTTGGTGTTGCTGCAGACTGCCGTCCAAGCCCTGGAAAGGCCTAGCATCCTGGAGATTTACATTTACAAATGTCATGTTTCATCCAGTTTATACATGAATGTTTTTGCAGCCCTAACTCCCAAACATAGGATAAAATTGGAGAGTTAGCTGCTGCCTCAAATTCTGTGTGCTCCAATGAGAGTTGTCCCAGTATTTTTGTTGGATTATAGTTTGAAAATCTAGAGCTACAAGTTAAATTTGTACATTTAATTGCCATATTGTTAAATTTGCAGGATTTAGTGGGCGTAGCAGAGGTAGGGGAGCAGCAAGATTTTCAGCACAAGGAATGGGGTAAGCATCTCGCACTGAAGTAGGATTCTGAATTGTTTATAACCTGGATTCCTAAAATTAATTATTCCATTTATGTGGACCTTTACAACAGAATTGACTTTGCACTTTTCAAAATTTCTGGTTACTTCTAGTATAATAATTGTAATTAAAATATGTTGCTAATTTTCTATTGGAACTGTAACAGCTGCCTCAAGTTGCAGGCAGACCTCCATGGAATGCAGGGAAACTGGTTAAGGAAAACTAAAGGAGTACTTTGAGTTAAAAACTAGGAGGTGGTATTCAGTATTCTTTTTAACCCTTAGTTCGTTGCTGTGATTTCTTTCTTGATTAAATTATATAGATCAAATGAAGTGAGATTAATCATATTGGTTTTACTGAAATAATTCTGGACCAAACACCGTGAACTCCCTTGCTAGCATCAGAGCCGTTCCCTACTGTTTGCGAAAATATTCCAATTAGTAAATGCATTCTTAGTGCCTGGATATTTATCAATATGTTCGAATCAGTTTGTCCTTTTAAAAAAAATATTCAGCAACATTTCATTACAAACAGTATGAAAGAAAACAGAGAACATCCTGGTTCTATGTAATCTGCTTTTATTTTCAAATAGTTTGAATGTATTAATTGTTACATTATAGGCATAGAGGATCAGATTAATTAGAAACATAGAAACAGAAAATAGGTGCAGGAGGAGGCCATTCGGCCCTTCGAGCCAGCACCACCATTCATTGTGATCATGGCTGATCGTCCCCTATCAATAACCCGTGCCTGTCTTCTCCCCCTATCCATTGACTCCACTAGCCCCTAGAGCTCTATCTAACTCCTCTCTTAAATCCATCCAGTGACTTGGCCTCCACTACCCTCTGTGGCAGGGAATTCCATAAATTCACAACTCTCTGGGTGAAAAAGTTTTTTCTCACCTCAGTCTTAAATGACCTCCCCTTTATTCTAAGACTGGCCCCTGGTTCTGCACTCGCCCAACATTGGGAAAAATTTTCCTTCATCTAGTCTGCCCAGTCCTTTTATGATTTTATATGTTTCCTTAAGAATGCCCCTCATCCTTCTAAACTCCAGTGAATACAAACATAGTCTTTTCAATCTTTCCTCATACGCCATCCCATGGATCAATCTCGTGAACCTACGCTGCACTGCCTCAATCACAAGGATGTCCTTCCTCAAATTAGGAGACCAAAACTGTACACAATACTCCAGATGTGGTCTCACCAGAGCCCTATACAACTGCAATTTGAGCAATGTGTATTCAGCTTTCTAAGCTGAAATGAATATATTAAGTTGAAAGACTGGATTTCTTCCCAAACCACCAAGAAATAAATTCACCCGTTTGCATATAACTTAAGACCACAAATTTACATTATTAGATTTGTACATCTACTTCAGAGAGGATGCTTATCTTGAAGTAAATAATGCCAGTAAATAATTAAACAAAATGGTTACAACCTATAAAATTGGTTGGAAAACATTTAAATTGGTGAATGATTTTATTCACTTGGTGTGTTTCAAATATACAGAATCTTCAACCCGGCAGACTACCCAGATTCAACAACAACTGATGGTTTAGGAACAACATCCGAAAATTGGGAGTCTGGTCAAAACAATGGACCGGGTAGAATAATATTTGTTTAAACATTTTTTACTTCAAATATCACTTAATGGTCTGGGTTCTTTGCTGAATTATTTACATTTATTCTTTCTGAATGATTGTCAGGTCCTTGGCAAAATTCCAACGAGGAGTGGGTCACAGAAGACTGGAGTGAAGATGTAAGTATGAGCCACGTCCATAAAAATAGTCATTGCCAATGAACATCTCTGCAGCAGATGTGCACCTATTCTGCAGTTTTAAATCGTATTATCACAATCAGTGTAAATCTTTTTTTGTTAATATGGTTGTATTGCAGTTTGCACACATTAGTAAAGGGGTTAGTTATGTTTGGCAATCAATCATAGATTTTGAGTGAATGAATTGGCTTTTTAATTGCAACCAGAAAATGCGTAAGTTCTTTGAGAATGCAATTCGATTTTGTCCTTATTATACTTGGGCGGTCGGTAGATTTTGTGCGGGAGTAAATTTCAAATGTGCCATTTGATCCATTACAGCTGTTGCAAGTATTCTATGATTTGGATTGTCACCAATATAGTCCATATAGGGACAGCAACACTATCTCTAGGTATTAAATGACTGCATTACACATGGTATTCAGCCAGTGTATTACTGATCTGTGGCAGAGTTGCCTTTCCAGGGGAATGACAACTAATTAAATAGCATGACACCGTTTAGTTCCTGCAGTCTTAACTCATTGAATCGGTTTAGTGATTTTAAACTAAAGAATCTATTTATTTATTTTAACTTGTAGACTTGATGTGTGGTTTTCTCAGCAGTAGATGCATTGTTCTGTAAATATTGCTATAATGAAAGGAAAAGTTAGTTGTAGTAAAGATGATAGTTTAATATTTAGTGGATAATTTTGAAGGGTCATTTCAGTGTTTATTTGTTGAGTGTGGCCAAGTTCTCCCAAAGCATGACAAATCATTAGTAATTTGCACTCGGCAGTCTATAAAAACAAATTCTGAAAACGAATAATTGCATAATTCAAGAAAAATAATTTGGCCCATCTTCCCTAACCTTTAATATTATTGGCTTTCTTGATTGACTGCTGTTTTTATATATTAGCTAATTGAGTTCCGCACTCGGATCACCAGATCCCTCTGCTTGTCGGAGCTATGCAATATCTTACCGTTTAGATTTATTATTGTCACGTGTACCGAGGTACAGTGAAAAGCTTAGTTTTGCATGGCATCCAATGGGAACATATAATACTATACATAAATACAATCGTCAAACTCAAGCATAATAATTGGAATATGCAGAGTGCAGAATGTAGTTCTGAGCAGTGTCGTGCACCAATTCCAAAGATAAAGTCCAATGTGTGCAATGGGGCAAAGGCGAATTGGACAATTCTGAAAATGGAAATGGGCTGTTCCAATGCCTTATATGAGAAAGGAAGTTGTTTCTAACTCTGGTGCACGCTTTCAAGCTTCTGTATCGTCTGCTCTCTCTGGGAGTGGGGAGAAGAAGGAATGACTGGGATGGGACAAGTCTCTGATTATTTTGGCTGCTTTTCTAAGGCAACGTAGACCAAGTCAATGGTGGGGGAGTCTGGTCTGTGTGATGAACTGGGCTAAAACCACATCTCGGCAATTACTTGCAGTTTTGGAGAGAACTGTTCCCAAACTAACCTGTGATGCAACCTGGCAGTATGTTTTTTATGGTGTATCTGTAGAGGTTTGTAAGAGTCATAGGAGACGTGCCGTTTCTTCTCGGTCTCCCGAGGAAGTAGAAATTTTGATGTGCTTACATGGCTGTCACATCAGTGTGGTTGATCAACAACAGATCATTAGTCATATTAACGCCAAGGAATTTGAAGCACTCAACCATTACCATTTTGGCACCATTGATGCTGATTGGGGCTTGCACCCTACCACGCTTTGTGAAGTTGATAACTAGCTCGTTTTCTTGCTGACATTGAGGGAGTGATTGATGTGTTGATAATCCTGTTTTATTATTCTTACCAACATGGACATTTTTACACATTCCCACATTCTTGCTTTCCCTGATCTTTGCCCTATCATTTTTGCCATTTGTTATCTCCTTGTATCCTTTTCATACCTGAATTTTCCAGCTTGTGTTGTATCATGATTAGTATTAGCACTCATGCCTTTAGTCGGTTCATTCAAAACATGCATATAAATTGTAAAGCGGTGAGGCTTGAGCACTGAATCTTCTGATGCACTAGTTATATCTCGACAACCTGAAATGGACCCATTTATGCCCACTTTGCCTGATTACTTTGAGGCCAGATAACTTGTTTTTCTGTGATGGTAGTGCTATTTCAAATGCCTTCGTTGAAATTAGCTCACTCAGTTTAAGCAAGAATTTGAATCCAAAATACTTCTAATCCATGCACTTAATTTAAGTTGGTAGCTAAATTGGCCTTTTTGGGGGTATTTACTTGTTTGTTTGTATTGAAAACGGCTGACTGTTTTAAGATATTTGAAATTGGCATGCATTATTCTTTTTAACTTGATTTTTTAAGCAGCTTGCTGAAACAAAGGTTTTCACAGCCTCCACTGTTGCAAGAATGGACAACCAAATTGTGCCTGGATCAAGGTATGGAATGTAGTCTCTTATTGGCATTGTTTAATCAGTTAATATGTATATCCCTCAATTTTGGTATTGTGTAAGCTATTTCTGCAGGTATATTTTAAGATGATCGACTGAAATGTAAAATGGGGATGCAATACAAAATGGGAATTGATAGTTATGGTCACATATTTCTAGCCAAATTATCTGGATATTATGATTTGAAGCAATGTAATGGAACTACATTTTTTATTGGGGAAAAAAAATGTTTCTTTGACTAAAAGGGTTATATGCTTTTGAACCCGAATTTAAAATAAAACTGATTCAAGCTGAATACATTCATTTTTTGCTATTCATCTTGCAACAATTTTCCGCTGATATATTGGTGGAATTTGGAACTACTTTGGACTAAGTTGATTGTATCCATGTCCAAGCAATAATCTTTTTGGATAACTTGTTGCATCTGGCTCATTTTTGAAATTTGTTATGACTCGGAATTGTTCAGGATTATCGCTTCTGAAATTAGATTTTGAATGATCTTGTTTGTAAGTTTAGATAAAAATAAATCCTTGGTAGATGCTCATCTAAGGTTAGACTGCAGAAGAATGTTGTCGTATGCTCTTGTATGGGTTGCAAAAGATGCTTTATAATCTGCTATTTAATCAATTATATAATCAACCCAATATTTTTGAACATCACAGTAAACCTACAAATGCATTTCTATTCCAATTATTACTTTTGATAGAATAATTTTTCAATCGTGCCTACCGCTCGCCTTTCTACAGCTCAGTTTATCTGTTTCTGTACCAATATAATAGTAATATCATACAGCTTTGCTTCTTGTCCACCCTCCTCCCAATATTCTAAGTTTTCATTTTACTGCATTTTAACGACAATAGGTTAATTTTGTGTAGCCACTGCTCTTCATTCTTCTCTTTACCTCCTCATCATCTAATATCTGGAGCCATGTCTTGTTTTAACAACAAAATCAAGCAGTCCTGAAGTGTGCCCACTTCCCTTTTGCTTTTTCTTGCTTGTACCCTTATAGGGCACTATGCTGATTAGCATGTGATTGAACAAAAGTTTATACTAAACTTAAGTTGGTTGGTAATATTTTCACATTTTGAAAGTTCTTTCCCCTTTTCAAAAAAAAGTACTGACTTTCATTTTGGATGATCTGTGTCAGGTTTATAAAGTCAGGCTTTAGTTTTAAAAAATCTAGAATCTGAAATGTTACAAGTGCTTCCTGAATCCATTTGCAGTCCTTACAGAACCTGTTAAAAGTTCTGAATATAAACTTATCTTTTTTTAAGCACTGATCTAGCAACATTGCTTCAAAAGCCCTCAACTGGTACTGTAACAGAAAACAACTCGAGTGAAGCACCCCAGCAGGCAAACCTCTCTCAGTCACTGGTGTTCACTAATTCCCAACATGATGATCCAATTTCATCGGTGGAAGGAAACTCCAATGCTGTGAATTCCTACACTCAGAATCTGGTAAACCAAAAGAAAAGGCAAAATTGCTATACATTTTAATATTTTCTGTGTAAATTAAAACGACTTCTAAAATGGCATGATAGACTTTTCTGTTGTATGTTCTGTTGGAGTTGTTTTCTCATTCAGAACAGGTCTTCTGCAGCACTTGGGTTTGACCTTCTATATTCTTCCAATTAGAAAATAAAATAAAGCATGTTCCCTTGTGTGGAATCTGTGCACCATTCCCCTTTATAATTGGAGCAGAAATACTGTTTTAATTTTTTTTTGTTCCACTATCGTTGTTTTACATTCCTAATTGTGGGTGGTTTTCATCCTGTTTGTTTTATCTGATAAGACTTGTAGTCTATAGCAGAAATATTTCTTTTGGTTTTTATCTTCTACTAAGAAGCTAAGGATTCAAAGGTTGCTAATCCTGTTATGCTAATTTTCCACTACTGAATTGGTGCAATGACTTTGTCCTGAACCTGAGTAACTTGCAGTAGGCTGCTGTATTGGAGAATTAAGAGAAGACGGCCCTGGACATGAGGAGAGATTGTTCTGGAGGGGCACTTCCTTGATACAAGGTGCTCCATTCTAAGCAAAGGGAACTTGAGCATCATCATTTGGTCTATTTCATTTGAGTATTTCCCAAGGCATTTGAAGTGGTGATTATCCTGTGTCATTTGGACTAAGGCTTGTGGAAACATATATGGTCAATTAGTTTATTCCTGTGAGTATCATTTAGGGTGCTTCAAACATGCTTCCATTGCTATTTTTAGTTTGTATGTGTTATTGTTAATTAAAATGACCTGCATTTGATTAAACCTGACTCAGAAAACCAAACAAATGCAAGCACATTCATCTATTTTGTAAGGTGACAACTTGAAGATAAACTGCATCACCAACACTTTTTTAGCAGCTAAATATTCAGTCAAGCTTTGGTGCAGTTCATGCTCTTAAGTTAAGGTACACTTTTAATGAATATATTAGAATGATTTCAAATTGCCATGCACTGGATTTTGAAAGTTGCTGTAGATTGAATCAGATATTTAAGGAGAAAGCTGAAACACAGATTTACATAGACAGGGAGTAAAATTATAATTATTTGCACACTGATGATCATGTCACTTTATTTTGACTTCCAAAGTCACTATTATGTTTTCAAATTGACTAGAATATTTGTCATTAAGTGATTTTTGAACTTATTTTGCTAATGTTGTATTTGGTATTTTTCAAAAAATGAATTATAACATTCTAAGCTCCAGGTGCAAATGTGTAGAGAATTAGTTGAAAAGCTTTGAAAGCTGCATTTGTTTGCTGAATTACATCATTGCAGATTATATTAAGGACCAGAAAAATAGCTGTTTACAAGTCAGAATGGAGGACAAAAAGGAGGGAAGGAAATATATTTCTGTTGCAGTTTCCTTTATTTCCTCTTGCTGAAAATGTTAGTTTTACTGTATTCTGATTTAGAGTTTGCTGTTTAGTGTCTGTGTTCAGTCCGCTTGGCATTGTTGTTACAGCAATGCCTCCTTCGTCTTTGAGATGAATTAGCCTTTAGTCCACACTAAGCAATTCGTGTTCCTTGTTCATAAATTATTTTGCAAATGAGTGCCCTTCATTTAGTAGATGATGCCAATACTTCATTATAAGGGATGTTATATGGGGAAGTAAACGCTGCTTTTGGCCCAAATAGGTTTTCTAATCGTATTGTAAGAAAGCATTTGGAACAGAAAAGTTCCAAGCTATGTTAGTCGTATTTATAAGCTTTTGGTAAGGAAATGTCGTCGTAGGTTTTAATATTCATTCAATAGTGTATGTGACTTAATCCTATGACAAAGCAGGAGTCAAAGGGGGGGGGGGGGATGCACATGCTGGATATGAGGCAAAATATAAGTTGCTGGAGGAACTCATTGGGTCAAGCAGCATCTTGGGAGGCAGAGATATAGTTGGTGTTCAGGTTAAGACCTGACAAGAAGACCTGAAACATCCCTTATCCCTTTGCCTTCGCAGAAGCTACCTGACCTGTTGCAGTCCTCCAGCATCTTTTTTTTAAACAATGGCAAAGTAATTTATTCCCAACAGGTTAATTTGTGCTGCTCAGATAATCGAACATCTAATGAGAATGCAGATTATTTGCAGCATTATTGAGATGTTTAAGAGAATTATATTTAGCTATTGAGTAATAACATGTATTCATAATAGATTATAGGCAGCAAGGTATACTTTGAGCATTTGTTATTATTTTATAAATAACACAGTTGTCAATAAGAATTGATTTCCCTAATTACAGGGCTTTTTGATTAGTCTGGCTAACTATGTAGTGAGATATATATGAGTGATATCATTATCTTTGAGCATCCATCATTCATTTTATTATTGAAAACATTCAATGTATTAAGGCTGACTTACCATGAAAGCTAAATTGTTACAACGATTTGCGTTCAACAAGCAATCTTTGCAGTAGATGGCAGAATGTCATCACTGATATTCTGATGACTGTATGGCCAAATTCCCATTACATACATGACTGTTCGACCAAATGTTACTCTAACTTACATTTACAAGTATGCAGATGACACTACCTAGGAGCTTAGTCGCGTGGTTTCAAAGCGCTCTCATTGTCAGGAAAATGAAGGAGCTGGTTATTAACTTCAGGCAGTGGGGTGAAATTCATGTAGCAGTCTGCATCGTAGATGCTGAAGTGGAGATGGTGAAAAGAATCAAGTTCCTAGGCATAAATATCACCAATAATTTGTCCTAGTTTAATCTCATTAAAGCTACATCAAAGAAAACATGCTATGGTCCCTCCTGAAAGCTACGGAAATTTTGGCATGTCTAATGGTTCTTGCCAATTTCCACAGATGCACCATAGAATGTATCCTATCGGGGTGCATTAAGGCTTGGTATGGCAACTGCTTTGCCCAAGAGTGCAATAAATTGCAGAGATTTGTGGATGCAGACCAGTCGATAGCACAGATCAACTTTGACTCCAATCCCAATCTATACTTGATGCTGCCTTGAAGGCAGCCAGCATAATCAAGTAACACTATCACAGATAATTCTCTCTTCACTTTTCCTGACAGGCAAAAGGTAAAAAGCTTGAAAGCGTATTTCAAAAGTCTTTTATTGTCACATGTACCAATTAAGATACAGTGATATGCGAATTACCATACAGCCATACGGGGGGAAAAAAGCAGCAAGACACACAAATACATAAAAGTTACCTAAACATCCACCACAGCGGTTTCCCCACATTCCTCACTGTGATGAAAGGCAAAAAAGTCCAACCTTCTTCCATGCTGTTATCAAACTCTTGAATGAACCTTTGTATGCTACGGGTGTATGCCCGATTTACACCACTGCGGCTCTTGCACTTTTTATTTGAATTTTCTCTGTGGCTGTAATGCTTTTTTCTGCACTGTTTTCTCTCTTTTTGCACAACCAGTTGTGCTCCTGTATGGTTTAATTGTACTTCTATAGTCTGATCTGCCTTGGTAGAATGCAAAACAAAGTTTTTCGCTGTATCGATACACATGTCAATAATAACTCAATTCCTTATTCATGTCAATTTCTGAGATTTCCTGAAAGCATTATGTTATATCTGTGGTATATATTATTTGTGCTAAAGCATAAAGCAATTAAATTGATTTTATTAAATTTTATTTGAGTTTCCTGCAGTTTCGTCAAAGTATCTAATAATTTAGATTATCTTTTTAAATGTTACTGTTTATTCTGTATAATGCCATCTAAATGTAACTTCAGTTAACTTTTTCAGACATGGTTAACCTCAAAGCTTTGATAACGTGGATTTTTTTTGCGGTTTTTGAGATTGTGATGGAGTTCAGTGGTGCAGTCCAATCTTAATATAGAGAGAAAGTTCAAACTGATTGTATAAGAAGCTATTAAATACCTATTGAAAGAATAGTTAATTGTAGAATTTGCAAATTTTAAGTTGATCCTTTGAATTTAGTTATTAATTCTTAAATTCATGTTGCCCATTTTATTAGAAGCTCACAATAATATTTTCTTCAGGAGGCAATGTTTTCCATGCATGTGCATGTAGAATTTGGGTGATCAGACTAGTTTTCTGCCAAACATATTTTAGGCTTCTGGACATAAATACTTATTTAATTTATTCAGGTTGTCTAATATTCTGTATTGAATACTTCTTTAGACCTTAAGACTTCTGAAAATCCTTTTATAACTTAAAAATACTTTGGTAGATTGGAACAGATTCCTAAATATTAAAGTAATTGATTTGCAGTTGAGGTAGTTATAGGACTCTTCCCAATGAATTTGTGCATATATGTTCACTTTTTCTCTTTGTGTTTTCAGTCTTGTGACTCAGTGTGTTCATACTCATAACTCCCTGCTTTACATTTATAATTTCAATGTAAAACGGCTAATCTATGTACAACATATTTGAAAAAAAATCTGGTCATTTGGCAGCTTTGAAGAAGAAAAAAATGATTAACCAATGTAGGCTCAGTAAATGAAGCTTAGTTGAACTGTAGGTTTCTTTAGTTGAACAGTAATTCCATAACGGACTCCATTGTAGTTCTGTTTCCTGAAAAATTCCATCCACCAGCTTGCCTGAAAGTTCCTTATTTCGCTTTTGCGCTTTTTTTTTCCATTAACCAAAATGGAGAATCATGTAAGGCCTTCCAATGACAATGAAAATAAACTATCCAGGGCAAACTAATTTACCTTTCAAAACAATGAACTTTCTTTCCTGAGCAGATCCTGATAAAAGATTTCATTTACTGAGGGAACTAACTTTAAATGGAAAATGTGCGCTGCAATGTTTGTACCTTTTTATACCGCAAATGTGTGAGATGAAGGGATTGTAGTTCCTTTTTTTACCCCTACCCACTTGGTAACAGTGTTCTACAAAGTGAAAAGTTGCTGTACTTGACAATCGTCTTGGGAATCATTTGTTTTAATTCTCTCAGGCAATTGATGGGAAATTCTTTGATAATTTGTTCAGTTACTATTTAACTGCAAAATTTGAGTTTGGGAAACAAAGAAATATGAAAAGGACGTTGAAACTGAATTCTCAATTCGATGTATAAACTGATTGATTGAAAGTCATGAAGCATATTTTTAGAACTCTTTGATGCTAATCTACGTGTATTTTACAATGGTGAGGTTACATTTGAATATTATTTGAACACCAGCATTGGCTTGAACTACCTGTATTAACAAAACAAGCAGTAATTTGGGACCTTTTTTTTTAAAATGTTTCAAAATTGTCCCTTTTTCTACTGCCTAGAGTGGCGTTTGGATTCTCTGTCATCTGAGGATTATAGTACTCCAGAAAAATGAAACATTTTAATCAGTTATGAAGTAATCACTGAGTTAAATGCCCCATTATGAGTAGTTAGTTTTGGGGCAACTGAAGAAGTGAAAAATAATTTCTCTGAAGTCAAATCCAAGTGCAATTGAAGTACCATTCTGGGAGTGGAAACATAATTCCTAGTATTTGAATTTTAACATTGATGTGGACTTTTTGTGCATTTAAATTGTGTGGGAGAAAGTTTGTAATCAACTATTTATCCAGGCCAATGCATTTTGTTGTTCAGCAATAACTAAACTAATCTGTGCCAGACTTAATTCATGTTTTGCATTTATCCTGACATTTGTAGAGGTTTTTCTTTCTTGGATATTTTATGGAAATATCCGATAAGAATTTGAATACTTAACCTGGTTTAGTGTTCAAATTTTCTCTCATCTGCAGTGATTTTCAGTGAGGAAGTACTGGATATGGCTATTGTACTTGTACAGTACACCATTTTTATTAAATTGTAATTAAGCACACAAAGTTGAATGAACTAAAATGAAATGATAACTGGATGTTTAATGTTGCAAAGAAATCTTTGGAATAGCTTGTAAAGAAAGTTCTTGTTACCTTAAATATCTGGCAAAAATTGAGAATTGCGTGTGTAGACTATTAACATTCTTTGCATTTCATGATTCTTGAAGTGTTTCACTTTTTATATACAGACACACAAATTTGGAGAGCATTCTGTTACAAAGACTGGTAATGCTTCAGGATTACAACTAATTGACCAATTGAAGCCCCCTGGTGTGGTGGAATTGGCTGCACAAACCACAGAACAAAGTAATAAGAAGCATTCTTGGGAAACAAAATCAACATCACAGTCAACAGTCCTAAACCATTTTGGTCAGTATTCTAATTCATTAATAAATTATGATAAAGTGTTTATAATATTGTTTAGTGTATTCTTGTCTGTTTTTAATTTGTGTACATTCTTAAATTTTCAGTTGTTTATGGTTGTCGGCGCTAAAGCTAAGAATAGTCTTAACACAGCAGAAATGTTGCCATTTAGATGAAAGATTGACCTGAGAATTGTGTAAATGTGCATTTGAGGAAAATGGTAATTGGTCAAACTGGTAACATAATAAGTTCATGAAATTGATTTTAAAGTAATACTTTGGACTTCTTTCAGACTTGAAAATACAACCTGATCCTTCACCTATTCTGAGCCAGATAACCCAACAACAAGAGCAATCTGTATTGGATTCCTTTCCTTCCCAAATCAAGTTAAGAGAACCACCTTCAGTTGATTGTTCTACTGCTAAAGTGATGCAACTATTGCCAATGTCTGCAGATACTCGGATAACCAATGTGCCACAGACACAGCAAAAACAACTTAAAACACAAAAGCGGAAGATACCACCTTCTAAAGTAAGTTGCTGACCATGCCATATTTGTGAGTGCTATATTTGACTGGGTTGCCTCAAAAAAATCTTCATCTCAGTCACTTTTTACACAAACATTTTGTGAGGAAGCAAATTGTGCTTTCAGTAATAGTACACGGGGGAATATTATTACCTATATCCTATGTCTTGAAGACGTCGAAAGCAAGAATTTAGTTAATTATTATGTAATGCGAGTAACCAAGAAACAATGATGTCCAAGTTCAAGCACATATCTGAACATCCTGATGTGAATCACTGTTTTCTGAGTTTCTTGGTTACCTTGTGGATAACAGTGTCATGGTGATATCATTTATGGGTCAGGTGGTAGTACTTGTCTCCATATCAGATGGTTGAAACTCTAGGCCATTTTTGAATGACTTGACACTTTTGTATGTATTTATATGGATTGGTTCAGTACCAGTAATTAGGAGACCATGAAGCGTTTGGAAAGACAATTAAATAGGCAATGCATAGAAGGATACAGTCCTAATGAGGGCAAATAAGATTGGAGCAAAAGGCTGATGTGGACAATCCATTTCTGTGCTGTGGGATTCTGACAGGATTTAACATTTTGAACCCTAGACCATGAGAACTGGAGCCAAGTATCCAAGGAGAAACCACATTGCTGGGAATACTGCAAGTCCTGGATGGGTAGTATAGAAAAATAGGTGCTTCCTAATGGCGAGCCAGCACCGCCATTCAATATGATCACGGTTGATCATTTAAAATCAGTACCCTGTTCCTGCTTTTCCCCCGTTCCTGTGGATTGGAGGGTAGCTAATGTTATCCCACTTTTTAAGAAAGGCGGGAGAGAGAAAACGGAATTATAGACCAGTTAGCCTGACATCGGTGGTGCGGAGATAACCGAACATTTGGATAGCAGTAACAGGATCGGTCCAAGTCAGCATGGATTTACGAAGGGGAAATCATGCTTGACCAATCTTCTGGAATGTTTTGAAGATGTAACTAGGAAAATGGGCAAGGGAGAGCCAGTGGATGTAGTGTACCAGGACTTTCAGAAAGCATTTGATAAGGTCCCACATAGGAGATTACTGCGCAAAATTAGGGCACATGGTATTGGGGGTAGAGTGCTGACATGGATAGAGAAGTGGTTGGCAGACAGGAAACAAAGAGTAGGGATTAACGGGTCCCTTTCAGAATGGCAGGCAGTGACTAGTGGGGTACCGCAAGGCTCAGTGCTGGGACCGCAGCTATTTACAATATACATAAATGATTTCGATGAAGGGATTCAAAGTAACATTAGCAAATTTGCAGATGACACAAAGCTGGGTGGCAGTGTGAACTGTAAGGAGGATGCTACGAGAATGCAGGGTGACTTGGACAGCTTGGGGGAGTGGGCAGATGCATGGCAGATGAAGTTTAATGCGGATAAATGTGAGGTTATCCGCTTTGGTAGCAAAAACAGGAAGGCAGATTACTATCTAAATGGTGCCAAGTTGGGAAAAGGGGAGTACAACGTGATCTGGGGGTCCTTGTATATCAGTCTATGAAAGTAAGCATGCAGGTACAGCAGGCAGTGAAGAAAGCGAATGGTATGTTGTCCTTTATAACAAGAGGAATCAAATATAGGAGCAAAGAGGTTCTTCTGCAGTTGTAGTGAGACCACACTTGGAGTATTGTGTGCAGTTTTGGTCCCCTAATTTGAGGAAGGACGTTGTTGCTATTGAGGGAGTGCAGCAAAGGTTTTGCAAGGTTAATTCCCGGGATGGCGGGACTGTCATATGCTGAGAGAATGGCGCAGCTGGGTTTGTGCACTCTGGAGTTTAGAAGTATGAAAGGGTATCTCATTGAAACATAGAAACATAGAAAATAGGTGCAGGAGTAGGCCATTAGGTCCTTGAGCCAGCACCGCCATTCAGTATGATCATGGCTGATCATCCAGCTCAGTATCCTGTATCTGCCTTCTCTCCATACCCCCTGATCCCTTTAGCCACAAGGGCCACATCTAACTCCCTCTTAAATATAGCCAATGAATTGGCCTCAACTACTTTCTGTGGCAGAGAATTCCAAATATAGCCAATGAATTGGCCTCAACTACACCACTTTCTGTGTGAATTTTTTTTTCTCATCTCAGTCCTAAAAGACTTCCCCCTTATCCTTAAACTGTGACCCCTTGTTCTGGACTTCCCCGACATCGGGAACAATCTTCCTGCATCTAGCCTGTCCACCCCCTTAAGAATTTTGTACTTTTCTATAAGATCCCCCCTCAATCTTCTAAATTCTAGCGAGTACAAGCCAAGTCTATCCAGTCTTTCATATGAAAGTCCTGCCATCCCAGGAATCAGTCTGGTGAACCTTCTCTGTACTCCCTCTATGGCAAGAATGTCTTTCCTCAGATTAGGAGACCAAAACTGTACGCAATACTCCAGGTGTGGTCTCACCAAGGCCCTGTACAACTGCAGTTGAACCTCCCTGCTCCTATACTCAAATCCTTTTGCTATGAATGCTAACATACCACTCGCTTTCTTCACTGCCTGCTGCACCTGCATGCCTACTTTCAATGAGTGGTGTACCATGACACCCAGGTCTCGTTGCATCTCCCCTTTTCCTAATCAGCCACCATTCAGATAATAGTCTGCTTTCCTGTTCTTGCCACCAAAGTGGATAACCTCACATTTATCCACATTATACTGCATCTGCCATGCATTTGCCCAATCACCCAACCTATCCAAGTCACCTTGCAGCCTCCTAGCATCCTCCTCACAGCTAACACTGCCCCCCAGCTTCGTGTCATCCGCAAACTTGGAGATGTTGCATTCAATTCCCTCGTCCAAATCATTAATATCTATTGTAAATAGCTGGGGTCCCAGCACTGAGCCTTGCGGTACCCCACTAGTCACTGCCTGCCATTGTGAAAAGGACCCGTTTACTCCTGCTCTTTGCATACATATAACGACATATAAGATTGTTAAGGGTTTGGACACGCTAGAGGCATGTTCCCGATGTTGGGGAAGTCTAGAACCAGGTACCACAGTTTAAGAATAAGGAGTAAGCCATTTAGAACGGAGACGAGGAAACTCTTTTTCTCACATAGATTGGTGAGTGGAATTCTCTGCCTCAGAGGGCGGTATATGCGGGTTCTCTGGATGCTTTCAAGAGATAGGGCTCTTGAAGATAGCGGAGTCAGGGGATATGGGGAGAAGGCAGGAACGGGGTACTGATTGGGGATGATCAGCCATGATCACATTGAATGGCGGTGCTGGCTCGAAGCGCCGAAGGGCCTACTCCTGCACCTATTGTCTATTGTAATCAATCCTATTCTTGAGTAAATATGATTGCAGGACTGAACTTAAAGACTTACTTTTACTCATGATATGACATTCAGAGCTTTTAATTTAAATTGCTGCCATTTTCATTCGTAATTGAAGCAGATTGAATGCATCTGTATTCAAAAATAGACACTGCCTTGGCCTCTTTGGGCGATTGGCTTTGATGTTCAATAGCTTGCAAGAATACCAGTTTAGATTTTAAATGTGCATACCGGTTAAGTTTAGGTTTTCGTTTACCACAATTATATGCCAGTCTTAAAATAGACCAATAGATTAGACTATAGACAATGGATTGTACGGCAAGCCATTATTAAGGTATTTACTTAAGGCAAATCATTTGATTGAGCAGCAGGGATGGGATGATTTATCTCCCTGTGCCATGAGATACAATTGCTTATAGCTCGTGGAGAAATATTGAATGACAGATCTTTCCTTCATTTTTCATATTTGACTAAACAATGCATGTGTTCACACAGACATTCCAATTTTTGGTTCCAAAAGCACTTGCATTTGAAATCCTGCATTTTCTGTTTCTGTTTAGATTCCTGCATCGGCTGTTGAAATGCCAGGATCTACTGAAATTTCTGGATTGAATGTTCAGTTTGGAGCCTTGGAATTTGGATCAGAACCATCTCTGACAGAGTTTCAAACGGGAAGCACAGAGGCCATCAGTCAAACACAAAGCCATTTGTTCTCAAATTCTGCAACGTAAGCTCTCATCCCCTTCTTCCCCAGCTTCAACTATCACAAGGTATCAATGTCACAGTTGCTTTCATTGAAAGCATCACTTGGATGTTTCTGTGTAAAGAAACATTAGATGAAAGTCATCCTACAGTTACATTCTAGACACTCGGAAGTACCCTTAAATAGCATTGGCCAAAATTGGTTGCAAAAAGGCTGGCAGACGTTAGATGAGTTGAGTGAGTATTTTAGTATTGGGGCGACAACGGGAGCTTTGAGAAGGCGGCTGTTAGATTGGTTGAGTGATTTAAATTGGCAAATTGAGAAGCCAATAAAAAGAAGCCAAGGTGTGTAGCCCTGATGTACCTGGGTAAAATTGGGCCGAAGAGCTCCTTTCCATGCTGTTTGACTCCATTGGCTCCATGACTAAGATCAGCAAGGGGAAGGTATACCTGGCGATGCTGCTAGTTGGGAGAAATTTAAATATATAGAAACTATGTATAAATATGTAGCACTGTTGGAATAAAATGTAGGGATCAAATTCTATAATTATACTGGTTACACTACATGTGTACTGAATGGGAATCCAACTACTTAAATCTCTCGATCAGTTCACTTTCAGAAATAGCTATGTTTATGGGTGTAATTGTAAATTGCTGCGTTACATTCTGCTCTATTTATATTGATTTAATGTTGCAATTTTTATTGATATCCAGTGCAGTTCAAGAATCAATAAATCCATCTGTCATCACCTCTCCCAGTTCAACGGTTGCTCAGAGCACTCCGGAGCATTCAACATTGGATCAGAATTCTGCACATGGGATGCCATATCAAAACTCCTTGGATACAACTCCTCAAAAGAAAGCTTCTTTGCAGGCGAGTATTAAAGTAAGCATTTAAAGTACTCATTTGTGTTCATGGGCTGTAAAGCTCTTTGTTCTTGGGAGAAGAAAATTCACTCTGGACAAGGTTTCAGACTACCGAGCATTGCAAATGAGGGAGAAGATGGTGGGAAAATATACTAAGATTTAACTGAGAAAAGTTGGAATTGGGCTTAAGTGGAACATGAATCTTCACCATGGACTGGTGGGGCTGAAGGGCCTGTTTCAGTTCTACATATCCTGTGAAAAATCTGACTGTTGTATTGTGGTAGGTTTCAATCCACGATTCACAAAACAAGCTGCTGATGACAACGTTAATACAATGTGGAAGGTTCCTTGGAATGGTTATGTAAAGGGAGAACATTTTCACACGAGGAAGAGGATAGTGCATTATTAGATAGGAAATGGAGTTATAAAGGAATATAGTAAATGAACAGTGATAGATAATTTGGGTTCAAAACGTCCATATGGAGGAATGATGGCCCTGGAGATAATGATAATATGAAGATGAAATAGGAAAGAATCAGGTATGGAATATAGTTGAAAATCTAGCAAATTTCAGAATATGGATTTGAATTGAAATAGAGTTTAAAGCATGCTAGAAAATATTACGGGCTAACTTAAGGAGAATCACAAAAATCTTTGTAAACTTGGTGTGGTGGGAAGGGGAATGTGAAAATACGGATGACAGACTGATTAGAGATAATCTCTCCGGTATCAGACCGAGGGACTTGCATCTTCACAATTAACATTGCCATGAAGGTGGCAAGACATGTGGCATGCAAACAAAATTGCAAAGCCAGCCTATTCAGCAACTTATTTCAAGGTTAACAAGCAATTTGATCAAAACGAGAAGCATACAATGTTATTGAGAGAAGTTGCACTGTATACGGCATCCTAGGTCAGTTACTTTAGACGCAGTTTCAGCCAGCGTAACTGACCACAGGATTCCTAATGGCATATAAGCCTGGAGAGTTCATACAGTTGACAAAGTCTGAATTTGTGTAAACAGGTCAGTGATCTAAATTGCTAATGCTGGTAGGTAACCAACAAAGCAGAACGGATGGTATATGAAACTTGATAATGTTGCATGCAGCAAAAATGTTTTTTTAATAATTTTGAATGTGGCAGTGATGGTTTGTGAAAGACAACTTGTTTTCACTAAATGATTCCCATTTTAATTACTTATGTAGAATACTTGAGGCAGCATTTATTACCCTCTTTGAGATTTTGAAACCTAGAATTTGCCTATTAAGAACAAGATTTACACTTTGCAACTTCACTGCAGTTTGGATCCGTACAAGGTTACATAATTGCTTTTTGCTTGTTTTCCTATGTATTTAAGTACAACAGCCTGGTTCCACACCAAGTATGGATGCCAAATAAGTAGTACTTAAATAGTCCTTAATCCTGGGCACTTTGTGATGCAAGATGAGAAAAGATTTCATTCTTCTCTGTAACCTTAAATTTGCTCCACTTAAACAGAAAAATTAGTTACAAACTAGGTGATGGTGTGAAAGGTGAGGATATTAGAAAAGGCTGATAGGCCAGCGAGCCTGTGGCATCTGCATGTCAAAGGTGTGATGCAATGGGGTAATTGATAGTACAAGACAAGAGAGGGTGGTAGTGGGACAGGTAAGAAACTAATTCTGCCCAACCTGAGTGTATTCTACTTTCTGTTTTAATTTCAGAGTGCCATCATCTGCAGTACTTTGCTTTTGTTTTAGATGAACAGCAGATAGTTTGTTCCATGACTAAGAGATCCTTAATTGCAGTCAGACATTTCTATCTTGCATTTACAGAACAGCTACAATGGTCTTGGCGAACAACAGGCACTAGAAGGTGAGTCGTCAAAAAGTCAACATTACCAGTGTATGTTTGTCATTTGACTAGAAAGTTAAAATTTGTATTTAATTTATGCAGTGACTATAGACTCATAAATCAGAGTTGGATAGATATCTTATTTAAGGCAATCCAGAGCCAAGATTTTAAATTTGAGTAAATTGAGATACACTCCCAAACTACAAGGATGATGATCATTTTAACCTATTGTAACAGTATTCTGTATAAGTGTACACTGATAACTATATTTTGTAAGTAATATGTTGGCAACAACACAGCTAAATAATACTGTCTTTCCTCTTAATCTTTGAGACCATTTCAAATTAATTTCCTGTGTCTTTGGCTCAGAATTTGCGAAGGAAAATAATCACAGGCTTTCAGCGCTAGTTGTCATTCCGGATGAAGCCTGACAGCAACTTGCGGAGTATGTTTGAGCGTAATCAAGTGCAGAAATTCTGAATTTGCTACCAGTAATTCACCAAAGCAGTTTCACTTTATGAAATATTCATTGCCTAAAAATACTCAATAAATATCACTTGTTTAATTTTAATGGTGTACCAAGTTATAATTCGTGCTAAATTCTTTCTGGTCCTGTGTTTTATTCCAATTTTTCAAAAATAATTATTTCAAAATTGCAAAGATTGTAACTTTTAACAGTTCAATTTCCTGGCATTTTCCATGAGCTGCATGTCTGCCCCACTCATTATTTTGGCACTTTGCAAAATGCTTAAACTTTTGTGAAACATTGCTTAATTCTTTTTTTAAGTTAATTTTCACACTGAATTGAGCATTGTTCAACATGTTTTTTTTTAATACTGGTATATTGATGCGATCTGGCATCTTATTTCATTTTTTAATTGCAGCCATATTTAATGTAATTTTTGTGGTAGATTGCACAACAGAAAATAATGTTGACACTTCCCTTGGTTAATCAGGTATTGACCCTAACGTTTTGCATCTACTTGCCTGTTAAATTAGACAATTGCGATCTTTCATGAAACTATTGAGCGAGGCTAAATTGGAATATAAAATCGTAATTTGCTGCTAATTTTTTTAAAGCCTAATAATATATTTCTACGGCAATTATTCTGCCATACATTTTATGGTATGCCCTTGCAATGTTTTCAATATTTAAGTTTTTTTTAGGTAGGCATTGAACATTTAGAGACTCTTCCACTTGCAAGTACATCTATCTACCTTGGAACATAATAATTCTGGAGATTAAACTGCAACAGCTGTTGATAGACACCATGATTGTAGCATTTTGGCCCTTACAATCTAGATTCTGCATGTGTCTGCATCTGTAAATATTGCCAGCAATGTGACATACCTCTATTTAAAAAAACCCACCAGATGAAGCATAGTAAAGTTCTGTGGGACATACACTCCTCATCATGTGCATCCTTTTGCAAATTTGTTGATTCAAGAATACACTTGGATATAATGTCAATATACATGTCGCAGAGCTACCTTTTATTATCACACCATTATGTATTTAGTACATTAGAACAATGGTTCTTTCTCAAGTCTCTGATGCGATTTGGCATGGTATCGATCAAATTCCGACCGTTTCCGAGGATTTTTTTTCCATCTCGATACCACACGTGAATTATGGCCAATTACTCATGGTACACTCCATTCAGCCATGATAATTAATCACAAATACTCAATCGTATTTATGTCAGGCCATGACATAACGGCAATAAGGAAGTATTTTGAGAGGGCTGGTATACAAAATCGCATGTAATGCTGAGGCTTTACAAGGCACAGGACAGACCGCATTTGGAGTATTATGAGCACTTTTAGGCCTCATATCTGAGGACGGATGTGCTGGCGTTGGAGAGGGTCCAGAGAAGGTTTACGAGAATGATCCCAGGTATGATTGGGTTAACATATAAGCGGTTGAAGGCACTGGGCCTGTACTCGCTGGAGTTTAGAAGGATGTTTCAATGGTTACTTTATTATCACTTGTATCAAGGTGCAGTGAAATAAATTTTTTACATACAGACTTTCACCATGCATAAAGCACCATCCTCCGATTTGTACAGAACAACCCACTGAGTCTGTATGCAAGATTTTACTGTCCCAGTTGCCATTTTACTGTCCCAGCTGCAGCAGGCCACAAAGGACCGTCGCACGATGATGGTTCGGGTCATCCCGCGAACCATCATCCTTCTCCTTCGATGGCTCTCTGCAGTCCTTGTGCCCTGGGGAGTTGCCTTTTGGACAGTTCTCTTAGAAATGCTCTTCTCACCGGCTTAAACCCGAGGGCTAAAACTTTTCCATTTCTTTCGGAAAACTTTTTATCTTTTGATGAATTGTGTAGAATTCCCTTTAATGGAAAGCATCAGAAGAGGCACATTTTGCTCATGTAAAGACACGAAGTGTTGGAGTACAGGGTTCCTTGAACAGTCCTTGAAAGTCCTGCAATTTGAATCTGTTTTTGAAGGCCTTGAAAGTCCTTGGATTTATCATAGGTCTTTGAAAGTCCTCGAAAAATCATTTTTTATAATAAAAATATTAATTCATGCAGTAATGTGGCGTTTTTTCATCGCTTAGAATGGGTATTTTTATTAAACGTCGGGAAACATTGTTAGATATGTTTGCTAACGACGTTTCCTGTAGCAGAGGGGGGAGGATCACTTGGACCCAGCAGTCGGGCCACGTGCTGTTTGCATCGTGGAGGTTGTGGGCCTAGTGCTGCGCCTGGAACTTTGATGAGGTGACTACTCTGGCCCGCTGGTGGCCGGTGGAGAGGCAGGGGTCGACGGAGTGGGTATGTGTGTGTGATTGTGTAGGCCCAGAGCTGCGGGAGACTCAGGGCCAGTTGGTGCCAGGCTGGCACCTCTGTAAAAATACATCGCCATTTTTTCTTTACATGCTTGATAATTATATTTCATGATAATTAGTGAGTGCAACCATGCATCTTAAGGGGTTGGACAGGCTAGATGCAGGAAGATTATTAAAGATTTTGGGGAAGTCCAGGACACTGGGACAGCTTAAGGATAAGGGGGAAATCCTTTTTGAACCGAGATTGAGAGACTAGCTTTTTTCACACAGAAAAGTGGTGATGCTCTGGAACTCTCTGCCGCAGAGGGTAAATTAGCACAGTTCATTGGGTATATTTAAGAGGGAGTTAGATGTGGCCCTTGTGCCTTAGGGGATCAGTTGAGGGTTTGGAAAGAAGGCAGGTAATCAATACTGAGTTGGATGATCAGCCTTGATCATATTGTGGCGGTGCAGGCTCGAAGGGCTTTATGGCCTACTCCTGCACCTAATTTTTCTATGTTTCTATGCAATATTTTGTCACATTATTAAATTGTTTATATTAAAGTATTTTATTCTAGTTATACACTGGGATGTAGTGATAGGCTATAATCTTGTTTGACCCTCTTGGGAGACTAGCTTGTCCCCCAAGCAAAATCTAAAATGATGCCCCTGTTTATCAGCTCCCGCACCTAACAAATTAGCACTGCAACACTGGGTAGCACGGGGATTTACAGGTCAGTTTGCCTTAGGCTATTAAGTTGAGGGTTTCAATGAAATTATGAAATCAAAACATCAGTTCCATCCTTCCCATTAATGTGGTTGCATAAAACTTTATGATTTTGTTAGTTAACCTTGATTGATGGCTATATGTTTTGAATTTCTTCCATTTGTTTTACTTAAGTTCTTTTTTGAGTTCATTATATTTATAAAACTGACAATTCTTTTTCCTATGGCCCGCAAAAATGTGCCAAATATATAATGTGACCCTCATGCTGAAAGGTTTGGAGGCCCCTGTTCTAAGGTATAATTTAAAAAAAAATTACAGTATAAATTACGGGTAAATTGTCCCCATTTTATCTCCGGCTGTTTGCTGGGCCGGTCCTTGAAAATTGGATTTTCGGCCTTGAAAGTCCTTGAAACGTCATGAATTTATAGCTGTTTAAGTCAAAATCCTGGATTATTGATTCAGTGAAGAATGTCAGAGATAATGGTGAGAAAAACATGGACAGGTGACCTTGAAAGTGGGACCCTTCCTAGATCAGCCATGTTGGGGGGGGGGGGGGGAGTAGCCTTGATGGGCCGGGGGGGGGGAAATTATGAAAAATGTATCCCCCTTCTGGTGAAAAAAATGGTCAGCATCTTTGTGTGGCACGGTGCAAGGTCTTATCCCAGATCCATCTGGAAAAATCTTTGTCATCTACAGCACCATTCTTACAAACATAGAAATTAGATGCAGGAGTAGAGGCCATTCGGCCCTTCAAGCCTGCACCGCCATTCAATATGATCATGGCTGATCATCCAACTCAGTATCCCGTACCTGCCTTATCTCCATACCCCCTGATCCCCTTAGCCACAAGGGCCACATCTAACTCCCTCTTAAATATAGCCATAGAAACTGTGGCCTCAACTACCCTCTGTGGCAGAGAGTTCCAGAGATTCACCACCCTCTGTGTGAAAAAAGTTCTTCTCATCTCGGTTTTAAAGGATTTCCCCCCATTATCCTTAAGCTGTGACCCCTTCCCCCTTGTTCTTCTCTGAAATACATTGACTGATATCTTGCAGCAATCACATCATTCTATCAACTGGGTGCAGCGAACTAATATGGTTTGAAACTACCCCACAATGTAATCTTTTCAGAGTTACAGTTTAGTTTATTGTCATGTGTACCGAGGTACTGTGAAAAACTTTTGTTGCATGCTATCCAGTCAGTAGAAAACTGCTCAATGTGGCATTTTCTCCCTGGTTCACTTACTGATCTTCAAATAGGTTTGGCCTGAACCAGAAAATAACTTGCGTCACTGAACATCTCCAGTCTTCACGTCCGAATTTTTATATTTTAAGGCCCGCTTGAATCATTTTTTTATCATCACAGCAAAGTTGAAAGTTGTTTTTCACATGTCTTCTAGTTTTTTGACCAACTTCAATGAGCACGGTACTTGAGCTTATTGAGACTCCTTCTGCCTCCAAATCTTTCTTCAGGACATAGAAACATAGAAAATAGGTGCAGGAGTAGGCCATTCGGCCCCATCCAATATGATCATGGCTGATCATCCAACTCAGTATCCTGTACCTGCCTTCTCTCCATACCCCCTGATCCCTTTAGCCACAAGAGCCTGTCCAACCCCTTAAGTATTTTGTAAGTTTCTATAAGATCCTCCCTCAATCTTCTAAATTCTAGTGAGTACAAGCCGAGTCTATCCAGTCTTTCTTCATATGAAAGTCCTGACATCCCAGGAATCAGTCTGGTGAACCTTCTCTGTACTCCCTCTATGGCAAGAATGTCTTTTCTCAGATTAGGAGACCAAAACTGTACGCAATACTCCAGGCGTGGTCTCACCAAGACCCTGTACTACTGCAGTTGAACCTCCCTGCTCCTATACTCAAATCTTTTTGCTATGAATGCTAACATACCATTTGCTTTCTTCACTGCCTGCTGCACCTGCATGCCTACTTTCAATGACTGGTGTACCATGACACCCAGGTCTCGTTGCATCTCCCCTTTTCCTAATCGGCCACCTTTCAGATAATAACTTCACTTGTCTTTCTAGGATCCTTCTTACGTTTCCGAATCAGCAAGACCTCATCTCTTGAAATAGTTTGCCTTTTGCGGCCTCATCTGCCTGCCCTCTTGGACATCTATTTCCGTTGGATTTCTCCATTCCCTGGGTTCTGATTAGTTGCTGTACTGCCCATAGCTTTTTACTATGCAACACTGGGATGATTCAATATCCATCCACTGAGTTACTCCAGCTTTTTGTGCCTATTCATCCACTGAAGTCATTCACAAAAATCACTGTAAATGAACACTCGGAGAATGAAAAATGACCAGTAGAACTTTTTCTGTGATATTCATAGAGTTTCAGAAAAAATGAAGAACGGTGGACATAAACTCGTCATATGTAAACAAATAGCAAAATCAGTCCATATTTCAATTATTTTGTATGTGGTGTACTTTATGCAATCCTTATGATATGCATGGAGTGGTACAATCATGAAAAGCTTCACAAGTGTCTGCAGCAATTATTCTGTATGACACATCCTGATTGATCAATCTTTTGATGACTAATATTTAAAATGTTTTAGGTGCGCCTTGATATTTTCGTGAACGGGCCTCATGCATTTTTTAATTGAGATGAGCACTTAGCAGATCATCCATAGCTATGTAGTATTTGTGGTATTCTGACACAATTAGCATATTTTGGTCTTGCACATATTTCGGACATGTCTTTCCGTGCTATCAAGTTTCTGGGGTCTTTGCCAGGAATTATTAGACTATTACCAGCATTGGTGATTAAGTACTTTGGCCACATCGCACGCCCACGGTTGTTTACGAGATAATGTTGCTGTGTTTTGAGTTTGTAGTTTAGAGATACAGCGTGGAAACAGACTCTTCAGCCGACAAGTCCACTCTGATCATCGATCATCTGTTTACACTAGATCCATGTTATCCCACTTTCTCATCCACTCCCTACACATTACGGGTAATTTTACATAGACCAATAACCTACAAACCCACACGTCTTTGGGATGTGGGAGGAAACCATTACAGTCACAGGGAGAACGTGCAAACTCCACACAGACAGTACCTGAGAGCAGGATTGAACCCGGGTCTCTGGTACTGTGAGGCATTAGCTCTATCAGCTATGCCACTGTTTTGTATTCCCCTGCAGTGCACTGAGTTTTGACCTCTTGATTTTTTTATTTGCACTGATGTTTTGGAGGTGGTGTGATTACAATCAACTTGTATGGAATTGCATCAGTGGGATAAGCATCATTTTACAACTCTCCTAATATCTTTAGGAGAGAGGGGGTGCATTGCTTAAACTTTTTATAAAGTTATTACTTTTATGTGCTGCGGTGAATAGCTCAGTTGAATGTGAAAAGAAGCATTGTTTAAGTCAATTTCATCGTTAATGGGAATGTGTTCCACATCAGCAGACCCATCAAACTGAGTTTAAACCAGTAATTTGCCATATAAATTCATTTGGAAAATGTCTTTCAATTGTCTATTACTGATCAGGACTAGTTAGTCTTCAATTGATCTGTATTATTCAATTAACCTAAAGTTGCAAGATTAAAATGATTCTGTTAAAGTCTTTATTCAGTAGAGTCAGTCTTTTAGCAAGTGATTTCAGTATCTATTGGTGTGATCAATATTCACTTCTGCCTACAGTGACACAACATTCTTCTAACTTGAACCAGACCATTGACTTGCCCAGCAGTTCGCTGTCACAACATAGCAGGTATGGACCCGTTTCTTTCAGTCAACTCTTTGTTCTGACAAATATACAGTTTACCATTAAAAAATGAAAGGGGATTGAGGAAACACCTTGGGCAGAAATAGTGATAATGAGAAACTGAATACAAAGGTGCAACTTGGAATACATGGGAATATTAAAGCACCTATTACAAAGGAAAGCCGTTGATTTGGGTTTCTGAATATTACGACAGTGCTATTCTGACGGGAACCTGGTATTAATTGTTGTCGTTCATTCAGTATTGAGGTGCAAAGCTTGGTCTGGGCCTGGTTGGTGAGTGTATGCCATTGCTGGGAACTGGCAGTATCTGCGTGGATTCTACAGTCTCTCATCACTGCTAGATGTGATGGAAGTGATTGTTTTCACCTTTCAGTTGAATTTGTTGCCACAGAGAAATCTCTGGGCTCTGGGGTCAGGTGTGCAGCCAAACAAAGAGATGGGAGCCAGCAGCTTCCATCAAACCCAACTGTTGATGAAGAGCAGGTGCTGGACAGATGCAGGAGGTGCTGAGTGATAGGTTGCTGCGCCACTCACTCCAGCTCACCTAACAACAGTTCTCATAGTCAGCCACTTCACAGCTAACAATGGGGTGATTAATTAGAGCACCAGTTGTCCATCTCAGCCGTTTGTAGCAGCAAAGAAGGTAGGCGGTCACTATCTAGATCCTTATACACAACGATCCCTGGTGCTAAGAGATAACAGTGCATTTATAGTTAGGATACTTGAAGGTAATTAGCAAACAATAAATCAAACTGAAATAAAAGAGGGAAATACTGGAATAAATCAGTTCGTCTTCACAGCCCCTGTGAAAAGGGAAATGGTCAACATTTTAGGTCTGCAATTGTTCATCAGAACTTCATTTCTGATGATGGGTCACAAACCTGAACAATTCAGTCTTTTTCCTGGTATTTTCTGTTTTTTATCTTGCATTTTTAGAAATGTTCAATAAATGCTGGGGATTTTTTTAGATCCATTAATTATAATTTACCAAATTACAAATTTTAAATAGGAGTAAAATAACTTTTGGCTTGGTTGGTTCTAGCAAAAGTTGAATATCTACTCCAAATGGAGCAATTGCTATCCTTTGTTTTGAGATGATGCCCCAGATGGTGAGATATGGTTGTGCCTACACTACCTACTTCACTTGTGGTTTATCCCAAAACTTAAAAACTTTGACAAGTGTATATATATCTTGGTAAATCTTTTCTGCGTTCTCACCAGCTCTGGTGTTTTGATTTGATTTGTAAACTAGCAACGAGGGCTTTTTTAATGCATCTTTAGTATTTAAGTTCTGTAATTAAGCTCATTTTGTTTTATCCGTAACTTTGTTTTATGCAGTTCTTTGCCAAATCACCAAAACAGCAGTCTTTCCTCTGTCTCGCCACTGACCACATGCTCATCACACGCGGTAAGTATTCTAAATATTTTGAGTTGTGTGTGTGCATTAATTAAAATTCCCCTTTACTGTATGTGAACTGTGGGTATAACAGGGCCTTGCTGACTCTTATAGTTTTTCTAGGCTTTACACTAAAAAAATAAATAAAGAGCCGGAATGTACTTCCATGTCAGTGGTGTATAATTTATAGAATGTTCAGATGATAAAAAAAAAAGATAAAACGTTAGTCTTGTTGGATATCTGAGTTCAATTGGTGTGGAAGAAATGAGCTTCTAGTCATGGGCCACAATGCTGAACAAAATATGTTTTTTTGCAGGGGAAGGGGGGGGGGGGGGGGGGGGGGGGGGGGGGGGGGGGGGGAGGGGAGTGGGGGCCTTCACTGAAATAAGGCTGGTACCAGTATCTTGGCAAACTGGTTAACTTAGGGCTTGAGTTGGGTAGAGTGGCTGGAATATCTTTAGTTGAGGATGAACTTAGAACTAAAGAAAGGAAGAGGCATGGGGTGAGAAAATGGGCATTGATAACCAACATATGATAGGCAGAGAGCATACAAACCTGAGAGTTCATCTGCAAATTGAATTTTATTTTGGGGAAACAATGGGGATAAAGGTACTTCAGCAAAATGCATGCAGCATTTATAACAAATTGGCTGAATTCACAGCACAAAACGTATAATGGTTATGATTGCATAAATATAATGTGGTTCAACAGCATCAAAGACTATCAATGATTTGGATGAGAACGTACAGGGTAAGATTAGCAAGTTGGCAGATGATACAAAAGTTAGTGGTTTTACAGATAGTGAAGATGGTTGTGAACGATTGCAGCAGGATCTGGATCGATTGGCCAGGTGGACGGAGGAATGGTTGATGGAATTTAATACAGAGAAGTGTGAGGTGTTGCATTTTGGGATGTCGAACAAGGGCAAGACCTACACAGTAAATGGTAGGCCTCTGGGTAGTGTTGTAGAGCAGAGGGATCTAGGAGTACAAGTGCATGGTTCCATGAAGGTTGAGTTGCAGGTAGATAAGGTGGTCAAAAAAGCTTTTGGCACTTTCGCCTTCATCAGTCAAGAGTATTGAGTATAGAAGTTGGGAGGACATGGTGCAGTCGTATAAGACGTTGGTGACTGCATTTAGAATATTATGTTCGGTTCTGGGCACCATGTTATAGGATGTTGCCAGGACTAAAGGGTGTGAGCTATAGGGAGAGGTTGAGTAGGTTGGGTCTCTATTCCATGGAGCGTAGAAGGATGAGGGGAGATCTTATAGAGATATACAAAATCATGAGAGGAATAGACCGGGTAGATGCACAGAGTCTTTTACTCAGAGTAGGGGAATCGAGGACCAGAGGACATAGGTTTAAGGTGAAGGGGAAAAGATTTAGTAGGAATCCGATGGGTAACTTTTTCACACAGAGGGTGGTGGGTGTATGGAACAAGCTGCCTGAGGAGGTAGTTGAGGCTGGGACTATCCCACTGTTTAAGAAATAGTTGGACAGGTACATGGATAGGACAGGTTTAGAGGGTTATGGACCAAGCGCAGGCAAGTTTGGGACTAAGGTAGATGGGACATTGTTGGCCGGTGTGGGTGAGTTGGGCCGAAGGGCCTGTTTACACACTGTATCACTCTATGACTATGACCTACTGAATATTCTAAGGTACTAAATATTTCAGAAGAATTGACAAAAAAGTTATTGGAATTGCAGTAGATAAATGGCAACAGAAGCAAGGGTAACTTTTCAAAACTAGTGAAGACTGATAAAAATATGAGAAAATAGATCATGAATAAGCTAACAAGAAAAATAAAAACCTAAAAACTTTGACAAGTATATAAAAGGGAAGGGCAAGGCTACAGTAAAACATGGTCCTTTAGGAAATTAGGAGCAGAGATGGTGCATTTAAGAATTAAAAAATCGTGTTTAACGAATATATTCTTCGTAGATGTTATTTGAAAAATGAATGAAAGGGAACCAGTAAATGTAATATAGTGGTATTTCCTAAAGGTTTCAAAAAAATTGCCACGTAAAAGGATATCGCTCAATATGAGGGTTGAGAGTATTTTATTGTCAAATTTATCGGCAACAAAATAATGAAACTCTTACTGCAGCTTTACAGGCCCATTAGCACAATTGCATGCAATAAGAATATAACAATCAATAATACAATAAATTGCTAAACAGTAATACGAGGTAACCAGCTCAGAGTGGTGTAAAACCGAATACTCAAATGCAATCAACCAATAGTAGTAGGCCCACCTCGGTCATGACTGACCATGGGTGCTGCATCCTAGTTTGCAGGTGATGTGTGGTCGGATGCAAGCCTGGGCGATGTCATATGGAGGGCAGGCTGTTGCCCATGCAGCACGTCTCCCCTCTCCACGTCGCTGATCGATCCAAAGGAACAGCAGGGCCGTTACAGTTTGGCACCAGCGCCGTCGCAGGAACTGCCAGAGCGAGGTTGTAGACAACAACAAACTGCCTTAGGGGCTCCGGATTTTCTTAAGGTTTACTCCAGGAGCCTTTTCCATGACTGGATATGGCCAAAAGGCAGTGGAGGTTTTAAACCAGAGTTTTCCCTCTCCTAAATGGACTGCAGGCTGACGAGTCCCATCTGCCCAAGACTCATGGGGACGGGAGCGTCTACCTTCCCATGCAGGTCTATAGCATCTGCCCACTGCCCTCAATAAACCAATATTGCAGATTATATCATATTTGTTGAGGTAGGGCTTTGGTTAGGGTTGTGCTGTGTGGTTTAAGAATTTGGTTACTAAGAAGTTTTCAGACTCCTGTTCCTTTCTCCCGGTCGCAGCAGTAAAATGAGAGTACAGCCAGAGTAGTGTGAGTTGGGGGGGGAGTTGACTGCAATTTAGTTTTAGAGATACCGCGCGGAAACTGACCCTTTGGCACATCAAGTCCGTGCTGACCAGCGATCTCCAAACACTAGCACTATCCTACACACTAGGGACAATTTATAATTTTTACCGTAGCCAATTAATCTACAAACCTGTGCATCTTTGAATGTGGGAGGAAACCAGTGCACTCGGTGAAAATCCACGTGGAGAGCGTACAAACTCCGTCCAGACGGCCCTCGTAGTCAGGATCGAACCCGGGTCTTGGCCTAGTAAGGCAGCAATGCAATCATTGCGCCACCTGTGCAATGTCTACAACATTCGAAGTCTCCTTCATTTCTGGCCGTTCGAGTTGCTGAACCAGGCTGTGATGCATTTTGACTCCTATCCACTGCCATCCTGTTGATGAAGACAGTTCATGGATTCTGTTTTCTCCTGAAGTCAACAATTAGCTCTTTGGTGTTGCTAATGTTGAGAGTAAGATTATTATCCTGGTACTATTCAATCAGATTTATCAATCCTCCTCTTGTACTTCGACTCATCATTACCTATTATTCGCAAACAACAGTAGTATCAACGGTGAATTTAGAGATGACACTGGAGCTGTGTCTGGCTCGAGATCATGTACTTGAGGCATTGCTGTAATGTATATGCATGAATAGAGGCCGGTTAAAGTTGAGTTTTTCAGGTTGGCAAACTGATTAGCTTGTTGCCATGGGGATCTGTGCTGGATCCTTAACTACAATCTATATTATTGACTTGGATGAAAGCACAATGTACTGTACTGTAGCCAAATTTACCACTAATAGAGGTGAGAAAGCAAGTTGGGAAGAAGGCACAACAAACAAAGCGAAATGGGTAAAATTAAGAATGTGCGCAAAAATCTGGAAGATGCATTATAAGGAAGGGTAATGAGACGTTACTCCTTTTGCTGGGAAGAATAGAAAAACAATACATAAACAGGGAAATATATAGAATACAACTGCGTAGAGATCTTTATGAAAAACAAAGTTAGGCAGCAGTGACCACAAGCACTTTGCACCAAACATGAAACCATGTTAAGCTGAACGTCTGCCTGTACATAATCTATGTCCCTCTTGCACATCAATGTGCCTATCTAAAAGCCTCTTAAATGTCACGATTGCATCTGCCTCCACCCTCACCCCTGGCAGTTCATTCCAGGGACCCGCCACTCTCTGAATGGAGATTTCCACCCTGGGGGAAAAGGTTCTAACTGTATATCCTCTCATAATTTTATACACTTCTATCAAGTCTTCCCTCAACCTCCGATGTTCCAGAGAAAATAATTCAAGTGCATCCAACCTCTCCTAGTAGCTGAAACCCTCTAATCCAGTCAGCATTCTGGTAAACCTGCTCTGCACCCTCGCTAGAGAAAACATGATCCTTCATGTAATGTAGGACCTAATGTAGGACCTAAATGTGGGACCTAAAAATGCCTCCCCAGCCTGTCTGAATGACTACCGTTTGGTGGCCCTCACCTCGGTAGTCATGAAATGCTTTGAGAGGCTGGTGAAGAAACACATCTGCGCCTTCCTCCCTCGCAACATGGACCCATTACAATTCGCATACCAACCGAACAGATCCACGGACGATGCGGTCTCCCAGGTTTTGCACAAAGCTCTCTCTCATCTTGACAGCCAGAAGGGGGGGGCTACGTGAGGATGCTGTTCATAGTCTTCAGTTTAGCCTTCAACACGATAGTCCCCACCAGACTGGCCGAGAAGCTACTGGAATTAGGGCTTAACACCCCCCTGTGTGCCTGGGCCCTGGACTTTCTCACCGCTAGGCCCCAGGTAGTCAAGATGGGAGGGAATACATCAAAGTCCTTCACCCTGAGCACAGGATCCCCCCCAGGGTTGCATCCTCAGCATTGTACTCCCTGTACACACATGACTGTGTGGCAAGGTTCAGCTCCAACTCGATAATCAAGTTTGCTGATGACATTGTGGTGGTGGGCCTGATCTCAGACAACGATGAGAAGGCATACCGAGAGGAAGTGGCTGATCTGGCACTCTGGTGTCAGGACAACAGCCTCCTCTTGAACATCAAAAAAACTAAGGAGCTGATCGTGGACTTTAGGAGGGCACATCATCCGAGGACGTACACACCATTGAGGATAAATGGGGATACTGTGGATAGGGTGAGCTGTTTTGAATACCTGGGAGTCCACATCTCTGAGGATATGACATGGACATCACATGCCGCAGCACTCGTGAGTAAGGCAAGGCAGCGCCTTTACCACCTCAGGCAATTGAGGAAATTCAGAGTGTCTCCGAGGATCCTCCAGTGCTTCTACTCAGCGGCTGTGGAAAGCTTCTTGTCCGGATATATTACAACCTGGTTTGGGAATTGCTCTGCCCAGGACAAGAAGGCTCTGCAGAGAGTAGTGCGTTCAGCCGAACGCACTATGGGAACTTCACTCGCCCCTCTGCAGGAACTATACATCAGGAGGTGCAACTCCAGAGCCAATAAGATCATGGGAGACCCCTTCCACCCCTGCAACGGACTGTTCCAGCTGCTACGTTCAGGCAAACGCCTCTGTTGCCATGCTGTGAAAACGGAGAGGTTGAGAAGGAGTTTCTTCCCAGAGGCCATTAGGACTGTAAACTCCTATCTCACCAGGGACTAACTCTACTGTACCACTCTCCTGCTTTTTTTTAAAATTGCTGTTTTTTTCCCTTTTTCCTTCCGCCCACAATATTTAATATGTAAAAGAATATGTGATTCTGTTCCATTCTGTTTGTAGTTTGTTTGGTTGTTTGTTTGTCTTTTTGCACAAAGTCCACGAGCATTGCCACTTTTCATTTCACTGCACATCTCGTATGTGTATGTGACGAATAAACTTGACTTGACTTGACTTGTAATGAGGCAACCTGAATTGCACTCCATATTCCAAATACGGTCTAACCAAAATCTTCATACTGACATTTACTGAATTTTTGGAAATTCTTTACCTGGAGTTGAGGAGTTAATCATCTTCTGCTGCAGCCTTGAATATATTCTTGCTAAAAATATACACGGGGAAATTGAGAGTTATTATAAACAGCAGTCAGCAAAATGGAGTGAAGTCTATGGCAGGATCAACCACATTCAAATTGAATGACAGAGCAGGCTTGAGGGACATATAGCCTACTGCTCATCGCATTTCTTAATGTTATGCTGCTTACACTGTTTTTATTCTTTCTTCCAGCACACAAATATTGACAGCAGTTTGCAGACTTCTACAACCTTCCCCTCCCCTATGACATTTGCTACGATTACCACATCATCAGTTAATGCCTCCAACAGCTTAAGCACAACCAACAGCCTTGGACTGAGTGTCAGTAGTCCATCTATGGCAGCTGCTGCCACAAGAGCAGTTCATCCTGTATCTTCAGGTAGAGGGCTGTTTTTCTTGAGTACCTACTCTGTAATGGGTTGTTTTGATTGTTTTCAATTTGAAGCTTGAAATTAGAGGTTCTCAAATTTCGACCAGGAGCCAAGTATCTCTCCTTGTTTATCTTCTTCATCTTTGTTCCTTCTCCTTTCATTAACTTGTTCCTCTCCTTTAACCACATTTTGGCTGTTGCTCAGCCGTTGCTGGAAGAAAGACGTCCATTATGTAGTGCCTTTTGTGATCTTGGCTTACACTAAAGTGATTTACCACCAATTAAAGACTTCAAAGAATAGTCATTAATGTAGCAAATGTGCCAGAATGCAAGTTTTAGATCCAACATTATGGTAATGTTCAGAATATGTTCGTTTTAAAATGTTGATTGGATAAGTTTGGGCAGCACACTGGAGATAAATTCCCTACTTCCTTTTGTTGGGATCTTTCAATGCCCACTGGAGAGGGAAGAGAACATCTAATTCCAAAGACTGCAGCACTCAACAATGCAGCACTCTCAGACCATTGCCCCTCTCTTTCATTAATGTAAGCATACACCAATCTCCTCTAGCACCCCTCATGTCCCCTCGCAGCATTGGAAGCTGAAGAATACTATTCCTTGGCTTCAGAAATTGAAATATATTCCTTGAAAGATGGGAGATCAGCAGACAGCATCATTTGCCTAAAGAGAACCATCTGAACATTCATAATGCGCAACCGGGGTTTATCAATACACAAAGGGGAGCTCCACTTAGAAGACCAAAGAGCTTTTGTATGTTGTATAAAATGAGTCTCAATGAACTTCATGTGCAGATCCCATATTTTTCTATATATTTTTAACACTGTTTTTTCATTGCAGGAAAGGCACCGCCAAATCTTCCTCAAGGTGTTCCTCCTATTTTACACAATCAATACATTTTTGGACCAGGTGGACTGCTGCCTGCATACCCGGTAAGAATGAATAAACTTAATTAGTTGAATGTAGATGAATTTATAATTTTGCCCTTGCAGAAATTGTTGTGCTATTTTCAAAGATGCTTTAGTTAGAAAAAAAATTGTTTACTAGTTAAATTATTTAAGGATTTTGACATATTTTCTTTTTTGAAATAGATATATGGCTATGATGACCTTCAGGTCCTTCAGTCAAGGCTACCAATGGTTAGTACGATCTGATGCAGATTGGTTGAGCATTGGTTGAATTATATCTTAATTTTTTAGATGTTCTCTGTGAGACATTTACTGGTTGTAGAGACCAATTAATCTGTGCTATTCATGGGGGTGTCATGTTCAAACAACTAATCGGGTTCAGAGGTTGATAGAAGCATAGATATAAAGATTCATTTTCATGTTTCATAGCATGCCTCCATTCTTTTGAACGGATTGCAGAAACAAAATGAACTTCAATTTCCAGAGCCTTCCATTGCCTGATATCATTCCAAAATGTTACAAATGATGAAGTGTGGTCACCAATTTGATGTAGAAAATTGCAGATTGTGCATGGAAGGACACTGGCTTTTTTCTAAACTAGCACTATTGCAACCACACAAGAGGGCTTAGTGTCCTTGATTTATTTTAAAAGACTACTTTTAAAAATACTGCTCTCCATGTTACTTTATGAGAGTCTAAGCTCATTTTTGTGCTCTTGTAGAATGTGTAAAAATACATGCTAAGAACTTATGATTTGAAGCAGAATGTTTCCACGGCGGCTCACCATTATTATCCCTAATGTGAATTTTCAGCTGTGATGGCTTGCTCGAGTTTCTTTACTATTAAACTTAAGTGTTTTTTGTAAAAACATTTCTACTTTGATTAATTGTACAGAGACTGAGATGAGCAAGATCTGTACCCATTACGGCCATTGAGTTATACAACTCAGAAATGGTCAGTTCAGCCCAGCTTGTCTGTGCTGACTGAGGTGGCTACATGAGCTACTGCCACTTGCTTATGTTCGGCCAATATTCCTCTAAACTTTTCCTACTCGTATACATGCCAAATATTTGTTTTAATATTGTAAATGTACCTGCCCCTACCACTTCCTCTGGTAGCTTGTGATCAGCCATGGTCACAAGCTACCAGAAGCTGTGTGAAAAATATGCCCCTCTGGACCGTTTTAACTCTTCCCCTCTCACCTTAAAGAACGTATTCATAACAGTTGCAATTCTTTATTGTAGAGGTGTGTAGATACGGAGTTGCTGAGTATATAGAAAATCAAGATCGGCAGATATTTTGTATAACAGGATAGGCTATCGGATGGGAAAGTGGACCTGGCAGAGGATCAGCCATGTTGTTTATTAAATTGCAGAGCAAACATGAAAGGCTGCAAACCTGATAATTCTACTTGCCATTGTAAATCCAGTATGTATTTTTCTCTCCTCCTACTTCCCTCTTCCTTCCATCTCCCCTTCCTCTTTCCCCACCCCAAACAACTCCTACTCGTAGGATTATTATGGAATGGCGTTTCCTGCTCCAGCTACGGCACTTGCAAGCAGAGATGGAAATCTTTCAAGTAACCCATACTCGGGTGTGTTTTTAAAGATTCTTTTGCATCATTTTTTTTGTACATTTTGTCTTTTGAGTAATTTTTGTCAGTACAGTAGGTTAATTGCTTATTAGTGGAGCATACAACCTCCCTCAGTGTGCATGAGCAAAAATAATTTGTATTTCTCATTTCCAAAAGTATTTATTTAAACCTTGATTCTGTTGTCTAATTTTAAACTGCTATTCTTATAGTTCATTGTATTCAGTTAATATAGTTCAGGCATAAATGCGATCGTGTGAGTTGCTTTCTAATGTAACTATGGTAACAAGTTAATAGTAGACCTATAAATATAGGTTGATTTTTTACAGAACCATATTAAATTAAATATGATCACACATTTTAGGTGACCTTGCAAAGTTTGGCAGGGGTGACTCTGCTTCACCTGCTCCCGCAACAACCTTAGCCCAGCCTCAGCAAAATCAGACGCAAAGTCATCACACAGCTCAACAGGCCTTCTTAAACCCAGCTTTGCCACCGGGCTACAGTTACACAGGGTTACCATATTTTGCTGGAATGCCTGGAATACCTAGCACTTTCCAATATGGGCCTGCTATGTTTGTAAGTGATTTGTTACTTTAGTATCATACTGTTTATGATCACATTCAGTATCCTAAAATGTTTGAACGTTTAATAATAATTTGTGATTCTGTTTTTTGTCTCTATTTATGTAAGAGTAGATCATTGGATTTGAATGTAGTTGCAGGAAATACAGAGCACGAGTAGGAATGAGAAAAAATATTTTTTACTTTTATAAGTTGAACATCTACAGCTGGAATATTTTACAATCCAATTTGATTTGTAGTAGCTTTTACCCTGCAAAATCTGGATTTAAAGTGTTGTTTGTTCAGCATAACATTTTTCTTCCCATTCGTGTGTTAGCGTATCCAGGATTGCCATGGGAATAGGCTTCAAGTGGAATCTGTTTGATAGGTTAATGAGGACAATTACAGGGACAGAGTAGAAACAAAGGAATATAAAAGGTGTGAAATTGGAGCAGTTAGAGAAAACCAGGAATGTAAAATCTGCAAAATGCCCATCTGTGGGAAATGGACAGCTGGTCAGACTATGGGTGTAGACTTGAACCATTATTAGAGGACCTACAGTAGAAATAGATAAAGGTTTTAAAGGTTTTTTATTGTCACATGTAACAATTAAGGTACAGTGATATGCGAATTGAGATAAAGTGAGTTGCCTGAAATTTTATAAACTGATATCAAGTTTAGAAGACTGCAATGTTGCCAGATGGAAGCAGTGGTCCTCTTCCTCAAGATTCCAATGCACTAATTATAACTCATTATAACTGTGCAGAAGGTCACAAACTGATGGAGAATTAAAGTGGCAAGTAACGGGAAGCTGCCCCCGCAGACTGAAAGTGGACAATCCACAACACACTCAGGCAGTTTCGTTCTTACAAAGCACGACATTGTGATCACCGAATGCAATATGCTGTTAACTAAGAAAATGGACAAAACCAATGGTGGGTGTGACTATTTGGTCAGTCTTTTTCCGAAGGCAGGGGAAACGAGAGGCACAACTTTAAGATGAGAGGTGAGAAAGTTGTTGTGCTGGAATTGTGTTGGCCTTTCTTACTACCGATTCGACTTGCAAATGAACTTTTTGGGAATCCGGCACCAGCATTCCCAAGTCCATTGTTCCACTGATTTCTGGATTCTCTCCCCATTTAGAAAATAGTCTCCACCTTTATTCCTACCACCAAAATGCATGACCACATTTGCCATACTGCCAGGTGAGGTGGTTGGGGCAGACACTGAAAGTTTAAACGGCATTTGGACATGTGCAGATAGAAAAAGCATAAGGATGTAGACCCAATGCAGAAAATGTGGTTAGTGTAGGACATGGTGGGCAGGGGGCAGATGGGCCGAACGTACCTCTATCTGTGTTATATTGTGCACTGGGATTATGGCCAAATGACAGGCTGCTTCAGCTGGAGGAATATTAGTCCCTCAGTAATGTGAATGGAACTGAAACAAGGACCAGTGATGTCTTTTTGTTGGTTGTAAGGAATGTGCCATAAAAAGAGAATACATTTCTGGAGATGAGCATATCTGAGAGCTGCAAAGAGAATGGTCACTTTGAGAGGGAAGTCAGGGACAGAGAATATGTCTGATGATAGAATCTTGGTGGTGAAAATTGCATAATGGTCTTTTGAATCATGGATGTCTGGGTAGAAGGTGACGTCCAGGGGAACCTTCTCTGCTCTATCCAGCAGATGAGTGTGTAAGCGCAGAAGTATGGTAAATAGATGAGATGTCATTGAGGGCTCGGCAAGTGCAAAAACGCAGGCTCGGCGATAGTTTGTCTGTACACCTCCGCTCCATCCGCCTAAACCTACCTGAGCTCCCGGTTGCTAAACACTTTAACTGCCCCTCACATTCCATGCTGACCTTTCTGTCCTGGGCCTCCACTGTCAGAGTGAGACGCAATGCAAATTGGGGGAACAACATCTCATATTTCACTTGGGCAGATTTCTCCCCAGCGGTATGAATATTGATTTCTCTAACTTGAAATAACCCTTGCTTTCCCTCTCACTCCATCCCTTCCCCTTCCTAGTTCTCCGACCAGTCTGACTGTTCCCCTGATTAAATATTATCTCTATGCTTCGTTGTCACCTTCTAGGTAACAATGATCTATTCTACATTTTTTTAATCTTAATCCCCTTTGTCTCGTTTTCATATACTTTACCCGTCCTTATATCTGTGTCTCCTTCTCCCCTGACTTTCAGTCTGAAGAAGGGTCTCGACCCAAAGCGTCACCCATTCCTTCCATCCAGAGATGCTGCCTGTCCCGCTGAGTTACTCCAGCATTTTGTGTCTTATCTCGGTGTAAACCAGCATCTGCTGTTCCTTCCTACAAATTGAGGGATCTGTCAGCTATAGCTGAGTGATATCCACAATAGTCAGTTACTCATCTCAGAACTGACCATTTCTGTTGAAGTTCATAGTATTGGCTTTGTTTCTCTCGGTTGGCATGCCCCAGAAGGCATTCACTTCAACTCTGAATTTTGCAGCTTCATATTCTGTCAATTTCTTCCCTCCCTCAGCTTTTGTCCCCACCTCACAGACCATCGCTCATCCCAGAAAGGATTCTTAAATTGGTTAATCTTTGATTAAATAGTGCTGGAAACAAAATTTATTTTAATTTACTTGACTCCTGGCATACAACTAGCAAAAAAAATAACTAGACTGACCAGGCGCAAGAGGACACAGGAAAGTCCATGTAAATATTGTCACATAAAATTCATTGAGATGAATTTGCTACATTTAGACCAATGGTCCTTGTGATGATATGCAAAGTTTTTTCTGTTGGGAATCTATGGAGTTGCTTTTCAAATACAAGCTATATGTTTAGAAAGGTCCTGTTCAAGTTTTCTGCAGTACTCCTAACTTGTAAAATTGAATTCATGTTACTGTAAAATATAGCCTAAACTCGTATTTTTGGCGAGTGTAATTTGAGTTCTCTCAGGCGATTGTTTAAAGTAACAAAAATAACCAAATTTGTTTCTGTACATTTTCTTAAAAATGTGTTTCTTTTGTAGTATTGTTAAAGCTTTTACTGTTGCATTTTCAATTTAAGGGACTGAAAATGTCTTAAATGCTTTCATAGGTTCCTCCAGCATCGGCTAAACAGAGCATGAATATGAACACAGCTTCAGCGTCTTTTCCACAAGCATCCAGCTATGGACAGCATGGATATGGAACAGGTAATTCAAGATGTTTAGACAAATGGAAGACAAGTTACTTGGTCTCATTGCTGGAGCAGCATGAGTGCTGCACACCTTTGTCCAATTTCCCAACTTTCTCTATTGACCAGGAATATTGAAGCCTATTCCTACAGGGTTTCTCAATGGCATTGAGATAAATAACCTGATAGTCGGTCCTCTTCAGATAACTGTTAGAAAGCACACCCGCAGAAATGTGGAGCTGCTGTTCTTAAAAGTATTACCTTTTATACCCACCTGAGGGGGAAGGCCTGTCCTTATTTAATGTTTCATCCAATAAAGCATGTCTTCATTTGGAGAATATTCCATGTGTTCTACCTTTCGATCATGTTCTTCAGTCAGGTCTGTTCTGAGGCTAAAGTTCTAAAATGTTTTAAAAATGTTTGTTCCTGTAGCTCTTCTAGTGACAGATTTTTATATCATTTCAAGGATCCCTCCTTTAGTCACTATGATTGAAGACAGGGATTCGGGAGATAATCTAATCGCATTCACGTCCATTAACCAACCGGCAGGTAGGCTCTAAACCAACGTCTAGCAGAGATCTAGCTTCTTCAGTTCCTCTTCTACGGAACCAGTCTTCAGTTCCACTTCTACAGAACCAGTTCTTCAGGCAGTAATCTCTCACAGATCCAGCCCAATCTTCTGTCCCTCTTCTATGGGACCAATCTTCTACCTCCTGGCTGTAAGGTAGCTTTCAACTCTAGATCTAGTGACAGATTTTTATATCGTTTCAAGGGTTCCTCCTTTAGTCACTTTGATTGAAGACAGGGGTTCGGGAGATAATCGATACGCATTCACGAGCTCTCCACGAGACATTCAATGCCGACAAAAGATAAATCTTCCAAACAGTCTCTTAATTAATAGTTTCTTTATTGTAGTAGTAAAAACAGTAAGATATTCATCCAAACTTCTTCTTGTTTAAGTACATTTTGATCTTACTCGTGGTCAAACTCATGCATGGTCGAAAGCTGTGACCTTTCCCCCATGCTTCTTCAAACTAAACTAAAACTACTAGGGAGTCTGAGCCAGAATCCCAGCCGCAAACACGCCTCAGATTACGTATAAATCCCACCCACATAATTACAGGCAGATAAAATTTAAAGGTAACTGATTATTGTTATAACATACTAAGTTAGGCTAAATGGCTACTACATACCGGCCCCTAATTGTTCTGAGTATATAACAAGGCAATTACTAATAGATATTAAAAATAAGTAGCTACAAAAGCTTAACATATATCAAAAAAAAAAAAAATAACATGCATTATATATCAGCATTCAGACTTCTTTAGCGATTCTTCCATTTTCACTTTTGCCTTATAGAAGCAAGCATAACTTAGTTGTTGGTCTTATTAAAACATTAGTTGTACCATGCGCAACAAACCTTTAACATCAGGCATGATACCCAGTATATAGTCCAAAACACAAAAGTCCAAAATTTTGACAACAGAAAACTTCTTCCTCCATGTCCAATCAATTCATGGATATGTCGTAACAATAGTGTTGACATGTGAAAATCCTTCGAGAGAATAATAGGATTGCTAGCAATAACGTTCACTGTGATGTTTTGTTTAATTTCTGGATCATTAGCAGAGATTTCAAATCCTAGCTCAAGCTTTGGCCATTCTCTGTCTGCCCTACAGAGAAATTCCGGTCCATTGATCCATCTCTTGTTGCTTAAGAAGTGGTCTGCTGTTAGTCCTCTAGAAGCTTCATCTGCAGGATTTTCCTTTGTGTTAATATATTTCCATTGTGAAACATTAGTAGCTCCCAATACAAAAGAGATTCTGTTTGCTACAAATGTCAAAAAATATTTGTTCTCATTGAAGTATTTAAGCACCGTAGTACTATCAGTTCAGAAGATAGATTCTTCCAGTTGTAGTTTTTGCAGCATTATGTTAACTATAACAGCTAAGACTGCAGCGGTAAGTTCCATTCTGGGAATTGTCATTTGCTTCAATGGTGCCACTCTGGCCTTTCCCATTATGAATGCAACATGTACTTCTTTGTTATCATTTTCCAGTCATAGATATGAAACAATACAGTAGCCACTTTCACTGGCATCCGAGAAATGATGCAGCTGTGCATTTCTAATCTTACCAAAGCTTGTAGGCTTCATGCACCGGTCCACTTTGAATTCTGAGATCTTGTTAAGATCTGACAACCATTCTGTCCATTGGTGAGAGGAAGTTTGCGTTATACTCTCATCCCATCCAAGCGTTTCAATAGACAATAGGTGCAGGAGTAGGCCATTCAGCCCTTTGAGCCAGCACCGCCATTCAATGTGATCATGGCTGATCATCCCCAATCAGTACCCCATTCCTGCCTTCTCCTTTTTCCTTACAAAGATCCTGCAAAATCAACTTGGGTGGCAGTAAACAGAACCAATCACGGATAGGATACCCCTTCTAGTACATGGTCGCTCTTGAATCGTGATTCTGAACTTGAACACATCCGTTTCAATGCACCAGTGCAGTTCCAATGCTTTTTCCATTGGCAAATTGTCTGTCCAAATCCAACTCCCTGATCTCCTTGGCTCTATCATCTGGTGGAATGCTTTCCAATACAACACGGCTATTGCCGATCCACTTGGAAAGCGTGAATCCTCCCTTATTCCAGAGGGAAGTTGGATGTTTTGCCATTTGAATTGCTTCCTGCTCTGTTGACATGGATTTTAAGCAATCATTCACATAGAAATTATTCTTCACAGTGGTTATCACTTCTTCTGGAAAGTGACCTTTATTATCCTCTGCGGTCTTTAATGCAAAGTTGGCACAACTTGGTGATGACACTGCTCCAAAGAGATGTACCTTCATCCGGTATTCAACAAGATCTTGTTGTGCATCCCCATCAGGCCACCATAAGAATCGCAAGTAGTCAATGTGTTTTTCTGATACTTTGACGATGAAACATCACTTTGATATCAGCCATCAAAGCAATTGGTTCTTGTCTAAATTTAATGAGAACTCCAATGAGTGAGTTGGTAAGGTCTGGACCTTGCAGAAGTTGACAGTTAAGTGATGTTCCTTTGAAGACTGCAGCACAATCAAAGACCACCCTCAAGGTCCCTTTCTTTGAGTGATACACCCCATGGTGCGGAATATACCAATGCTCTCTTCCACCCCGATTCAGTTGGTTTGTTGGTACAATTTCGGCATAATCATTGTCCATCATATCCTTTAGGAAAGACGTATATTCCTCATGAAATGTCGTATTCTTGCCAAACTTGCGTTTCAGATTCTGTGTGTGTTGGTCTGCCATACGACAATTATTTGGCAGACTAACGCTTTCTTGTTTGAAAGGTAAGTCCAGACAATAGTGTCTGTCTATCATCTTTACTGAGTAGTTCATAATATCCAAGAACTTTAACTCTTCCCTGGACATTTCTTCAGATTCCTTACTGGTACTTTCATTGAAGTCATGATTGTATTGCTTGATCAATAGCTTTACCAATTTACCAGTAGATATTTGATTAACAGCAGCAGCAGCAGGGTAGTTCTTCTGGTTCCTGCTTTCGTTGTTCCTTCTCAAGGAGCCATAGATAACCCATCCTAGTAGGGTTTTCACAGCAAACGGTCCATCCCTTTGGCTCCTCACAGTTTGTACAGATTCCAATGCCTTCAAAGCATTTGTTCCGATAAATAGTTCAACACCAGGATTTATTTTAGGTATCTTGACATCCTTCAAGTAAGGCCATTGTCTCAAGTCCTCATGTCTGGGTATATTTTGATGACTAACCGGCATGGTCTCATGTGTAAACACCTCGGATATTGGTATAAAATTGTCTTCATCCAGACTAGATATTTCCATACTTGTAATGTAATGACTATCACAGGATTTCTCCTCATTCATGGTACGCAATAGAATCTTAGTCTTTTCTCCTGTGATGTCCCGCCTTCTCATCAAGCTTTCTGTACAAAAGGTAGCCGAACTTGCATGATCCAAAAATTCATATGTATTCCCCTTGCTATTCCTTACCTGTACTGGTAAGATAGAGTAGATACAGGTTTCTACCCCGGCCCCAATATGGGCAGTTATCTGAGGTGAGGTGACAGCATCATTAGTAGCTGGCTTCTCCTCCTGTTCTATTTGCTCTGGCTTCTGCTGTTCAGTGTGAAGTGCTTCAGGGTGATCTTGCTTGCACTTATCGCAGTTATAGGAGTCCAGAACCTGAGTCCACAGTTTAAGAATAAGGGGTAAGCCATTTAGAACGGAGACGATGAAACACTTTTTCTCACAGATTTGTGAATCTGTGGAATTCTGTGCCTCAGAGGGCGGTGGAGGCGGGTTCTCTGGATACATTCAAGAGAGAGCTAGATAGCACTTTTAAAGATAACGGAGTCAGGGGATATGGGGAGAAGGCAGTAATGGGGTATTGATTGGGGATGATGATCGCATTGAATGGCAAACTCCTGCACCTATTGTCTATTGTCTATTATAGGACTCTTACAGTCTTTAACCTTGTGTCCTTTTTTCAAACATCCAAAACAGATTCCCTTCTCCTTTAAGAAATCCATCTTTTCTTTATATTCCTTCTTGAATTTCTGACACCACCTTATTGTCATGTGACCAATTCGTTACATGACAAGCAGAACCATCTTGGCTTAAGTAGATGTATCTCCTTCCTTTCGCCTTTCGTTTCTACAGGTATTACAGCGGTAGCAAAACTACTTCTCTTGGGTCCTGATCTTCGTTTTGTTTTAGGAAAGGTAGAACCTTTGACAGTTGCGATTGGTTCAGGATCTTGAATACACCCATAGCGTAAATTTGACATGAACCGTACTTCCTTTTATATGAAGTTCACCAGATCAGGAAGCATGGCCTCTCGATTCTCATTTTCCTCTAACAGACTTGCTTTATCCCTCCACTTTTCTCTAAGTCTATAGGGCAGTTTTAGAGTGATAATTTTCACATTGCTAACTACATTCATTTCTTGCATGTGGTTGAGATGTTTCATCGAGCCACAAAAACTTCTAAGAAATATCGCAAACTCCCGCAATGCTTTCGCCACTTCTGGCTTGATAGCTGTTCAAGCATAGGTCTTCTTCGTGTATGTATTGGCGATCTGGTGCTCGTTATCAAAGTGTTCTCGAAGCAATTCTCTTGTCTTTCGATAGCCCTCACCGGCAGGCGACTTCCGACAACTTGCAACAAGCTCCTTTGGATCTCCGCTTGTGTAGTACTTCAGATATTGTAAACTATTTTCATCATCAGTAGTTTTCCTCTCCACTCCTCTCTCAAACTGGTCTGTGAAAGTCTCACATCGCAAGGGATTACCATCGTACTTAGCCATTTCATTTGTGGTAATGTAGAAGAGATGTTATGTTGAGCTAGAGACTCGCTAATTCTCATTTGATTCCACATCAAATCACAAACGGGATACTGAGTTGGAATCACAGACTTCTTCTCTAAATCCCTCCTTGGACTTGGAGGAACAGTAAACGGGCCTCTGAGAAGAATCGCCTGTCTGGATAAGTTTTGTCACGAGTCCCTTGGCTAGCTGTTCTTCCCAGGCTAGGCCTCAATGTGTCATGAACAGGCACCCGCCAATCATGGCTTGCTCGAGCCTGTGTATCAGCGCTGAGTTGGGTAGGTCTTAATACGAGTCTTAACAGATGGTCCAAAGGTTTTTTGCTTCGGTTTAACCACCTGTTGTTGAGATGGAGCTTCATCGACCATCCACTTACTCAGCGCTAGCTTTGAATGGTATTACCAGTCTTCCTCTGGTGGCTGTAGATTTAATTCAACTGCTGTTTCTCTTTGAGCAGTTCCTTTTCTCAAAAGAGAGCTCACCCCATCAGATACTTTAGAGCCGCCTCTTGAACCTTGGCACTCCAGTATCTCAATCTCCGTCCTGGCTTCTTCCAACTTTGTATCCAGTTCCAACTGTTCCTTCTCTCTCTTTAGCTGCCTTCTTTGTTCCTCAACCTCTCTCTTCGTCTGTTCCACACGTGCCTCGGCCTCTCTCTTCATCTGTTCCAACTGTACTTCCTGTGCTTCAATCTCATGCTTTCTCGCCAAGGCGGCGACACGTAGCGAAAGAGCATCTGTAGTTGCTTCAGCTTCCATACGAGCAGAGGCTCTTGAATTTGAACTGGCTTCAGAACCAGACTTGTGTCTTGATCTTCGTGTAGAGACGTTTGAGATACTATCTTGTTGAGTAGTATTTCCTGCTACAGCACACGCGGTCCTTTGTTCAGCTTCAGCTAACCCTCTCTTCACATCTTCCATAAAATCATCAAATAACTTCACTTTTTCTGGGTGTGTCTTTCGAGTTCTTCCTGAGGCAGCTGTGAATCCAGCAGTGTTTTTTGTTTATCCAACATCTATACCGAGGCTGAATAATTGCTCCTGATTAGATTGCACCGTCTTCACATTTTCATCTGATTCCATTAGTTTCTTCAAGATTTCAATTTTCTTGATCATCTGCTTCCATAACTTGTCTCTCCATCTGGCATTTCTCCAGAAATGCAACTCTGGCCTTTTCGGTGGGCTTCTTTGTTCGTTGGCCTGATCGTCTCTGTTCCGGCCCTTCTTCACCTGGCTTACTTGTTGAAGATTCCATGGCTCCCTCTGGTGGCGCTCCTTTGCCTGCCTTACCTGCTTCATCTGGCTCCAGATTAAGCAGATTGCCAAATCTGCTAATTGGACAAACAGGACCTCTTCAGTTTGCTTCTGACATTATCGATAAACATTCTGGTGAGTGTTCCAAAACAAACCCCGAAAGTAATCCAAAACAAAACTGGACTTTCAGAAAACATCCAATTATTTTCGAAGTATAGAAGTGACTTCACTTCAGAAAGAATGTATCATCTCAACTTCAAAACATACCAAGGGCAGCAACTGGATTCCAGTTTAAAGCCCCTGACCCACTTAGGAGACCTAAACAGCAACCTCTGGTGACCTTGGCCACCACCCAAGGTTTCCATGAAGTCACAGGAGGTTTTGGTCACTCTCCTTAATTGTCGAAAGTGGTTTTCGCGTGGTCGAGGCTTCATCTAGGTTGCTGCTATTTTTTCACCATGTTTAAAACCGGCCTCGACTATAAATAGGTTGCCATTTTAAAAATCGATAATTTTTTAGTCGCAGGTCTAGTCGAAGCCGGTTTTCTTCATAGTCGAGGAAGGTTTTCAACATGTGCGTGGGAGGTGGTAGGAGGTTGCAGGTCACCTCGACCTTGATTTTTTTTTTTCGAGTGGTGGTCAAGGTCACCAGAGGTTGCTGTTTAGGTCTCCTAAGTGGGACAGGGGCTTTACTCGCACTTGGCTGCCTTCCCAAACTTAGCAGAACTTGCTTCTGATACTTCTCTAGACTCTTTATCGGAGCCTGTAATTTTACCTTAAATGCGACGAAACAGTCGAACATTTCACAGTATCTTGTTAAGAAGCCGTTCTAATTAAAGCGTTCCAGCTTTCAAATTTACAGCATAATACAATAGCTGTTGTACTCTCGCTCTCGATCAGTGAAGTTTTCAAACTTCAGATAAGTCACGTGGCTGTCCATTAATCTACCGACAGGTAGGCTGTAAATCTATCTCTAGCAGTGATTGGTTTACATAGAAACATAGAAAATAGGTGCAGGAGTAGGCCATTCGGCCCTTCGAGCCTGCACCGCCATTCAATATGATCATGGCTGATCATCCAACTCAGTATCCTGTACCTGCCTTCTCTCCATACTCCCTGATCCCTTTAGCCACAAGGGCCGCATCTAACTCCCTCTTAAATATAGCCAATGAACTGGCCTCAACTGCTTAAGGAGCGGTGATCTAGCTTCTTCAGTTCCTCTTGTACGGAACCAGTCTTCAGTTCCACTTCTACAGAACCAGTTCTTCTGGCAGTAATCTCTCACAGAGACCCAGCCCAATCTTTTGTCCCTCTTCTATGGGACCAATCTTCTACCTCCTGGCTGTAAAGTAGCTTTTGACTCTAGATCTAGTGACAGATTTTTATATCATTTCATGGGTTCCTCCTTTAGTCACTATGATTGAAGAGAGGGGTTCAGGAGATAATCGATACACATTCACGAGCTCTCCTCGAGACATTCAATGCCGATGAAAGATAAATCTTCCAAACAGTCTCTTAATTAATAGTTTCTTTATTGTAATAGTAAAAACAGTAAGATTTTCATCCAAACTTCTTCTTGTTTAAGTACATTTTGATCTTACTCGTGTTCAAACTCGTGCATGATCGAAAGCTGTGCCTTCTCCCCCATGCTTCTTCAAACTAAACTAAAACTACTAGGGAGTCCGCGCCACAATCCCAGCTGCAAACACGCCTCAGATTACGTATAAATCCCACCCACATAATTACAGGCAGATAGAATTTAAAGGTAACTGGTTATAGTTATAACATACTGTTAAGCTAATTGGCTACTACAGCTTTGAAGATGTGAAAATTGAGAGCATATTTTGTAAGGCTAGATATACTTCATAATTGAAATGGAATTCTCTCTATTAATGTCCCATTATCTCATTAAAAATATTGCTTGTGAAATCATATCTACGCACATGCCGGGTGTACAGGAGGATAGAAGAGCATAGGAAATTGCTGACTTGGTGTAGTAAAAATGCGAGGAGAATAGTAATAGATGAGCAGACAAATGGAAGGTAAATGTTAATGCCGCAAAGTGTAGACTCTTGCATTTTGGTAGGAAGAGTGAGGAGATACAATGTAAACAGAGCACATAATCCAAAAGGAGCATAAGCACAAATTTGAGCGTATAATTCATATATTTAATACTTTGTAAATATGGCAGCGAGGAAGTCATGGTGAACCTTTATAAACGCCTATTTTGATCACTGTTATTGAATTCTGGTGCCACGCTTTGGAAAAGATCTGAAAGAGAATAGAGGTGAAATTTACTACTATGATGAGGAACTTCAGTTGTGTAAATGATGAACCTGGTTGACCTCCTTGGAATAGAGGAGGATGGAAGGGATCTGACAGAAGAATTGAAAGTTATGAAGGATGTTGAGGAGAAACTGTTCTCATTGACAGGGATATCAAAAACCTCAGCACATATAATGATCATGCAGGATAATGACGATTAGCGCAGGAAGGGAGTGATTAGAGTTTCCACTGCACCATCACACACATTTGTGGAGGCAGAATTAATTTTGGAGATGTAGCTAGATAAACATTTATAAATAGGATTTGTAGGGCTATGGTAAGTATTGGGGTGGAACTATCTGGATTGTTTTTGCATTGAACATGGTGGAGTAGCTCCCCTCTTTGCTGTAACTGAATAGGTTGTTGCTGTAACTGAAAGGATGTTGGACATCTGCCTCAATGTACATGATAAGATGAGAAATTTTTATATGAAAACCCTAAGCATTTATTGTTTTTTACACAATTGCCATTGTGTTTTTTTGTTTCCAGAACTAATTTTTGGCAAAGTAACTTTGGGAATCCAAGTATAACGCTGGTGGTTGAGCTTTCGCGAGATCTTGTTTTAAACAATACAAGATAATAGCTAATGCTCATCTCCAGCACTATACTCAGTGGAAAGGACGGTCCATTTGAGTCTGAGGATAATGAAAGGAGATTTAGATTGATACTTTAGACCTAGCCGTGTTGACTCCATGTTGTTAAAAGCAGTTTGTCATTTTGGAATGTGAGATCTGATTTAAGTGACAGCATATTGCCTTGTCCTATATTTAATAGACTTTAGCCCTTGTTAAGAAGTGCTTAATGTCATCGAGGAAATAATGGCATATTATAACAAATATAAAGGAGCTGGAAAACTGATTACAATAAATGAGGCAGATTTGAATTTAGTGGCAACATTAAAATATTTTCGGAATGATGACCATTTAGCTTATCTTTCTACTTTATTTAACCGACATGACCTGTTAGTTATTGCTAAAATGTTCACGGGAGCTCCATAACGTAGCTTCAGCCTAATTTGATTATTGCTAAGTGAATATATGGACTGTGATCAAAACTCAAATCTATTCCTATGGTGTTTGCGTTGGATTTTGCTTGAAATTCTAATGGTTAAAATGTCGTTTTGGGTATGGATAAGGTCGTTTTTCTTCTGCTCAGTATATTCCGTTCTTTGAACATTTACAAGTAGTTTAATTCTTGAATTCAAGTTTATTTTTATAACATTTTCAGAATTGTCCATTTTCAAAAAAGGACGCATGTGGTATTAGAGAATATTTGGTATCCATATCTGCAGTGGTACTATGTACTGGGGAGAACAAAAAAATATAGCAACGCAGCAAGAAAGGCTGTAACAGCAGGGATTCTATAGTCTAACTTTGTTCTAGCAGGTTATGATGAATTAAACCAAGGGTCTGGAGCTGGAGATTACAGCAAAGGTGCCTATAGCGGGTCTACTCAAGCACAAACCAAATCATCCACAGCTGGACCAGGGAAAGGTAAGAGCTTTGGGTCAGTTCCATTGAGTGTAGTAAGGCTCCTTCATACTTATGTAATGTATTATACACCATAGAATCATACAGGCCTTTTGGCCCACCTCTTCCACACTGACCAGTGGACACCCATCCATATTAATCTCATCTTCTCACACTAGGCCCATAGCATTCTGTGCCAAGGTAATTTAAGTGCTTGTCTAAATTAAATGTTAGCGACTCTCTCCAGCAGTTCATTCCAGGTACTTTCCACTCCCTGGGAATAGTTTTGCTCTAATGAATAGAGAATGACTTGGCCATCACCATTCACTGCATCCTGAAGTAATAGGTGATATTGAGGTTAATTGCTATTTTAGTTAGGTCATACGAATAAAGCTCTGGGAGCCCAAAATGTACTTGAACATGAGAAACAATTATTGTTGCTTTTCAGCATATCTTTTTATGCAAGTTCTTGTCAAAACCAAGAATATTTCTGTGCCTCTTGACAGCTAAAGCAGTATCATTACGCTGCGCCATCTACATCAGGCGTGTCACATTTTATCATAACCAGCAGTCAACTTGTTATTGGGGGGAAGGAAAGTATATAAGATGCAACTGTTGACTAAGAAAAGGGGAGATGAGCTAATTTCAGCTTTTAATAAGTTCAGCTGGCCATTCTTACGGATCTGATATTTAAAAATTGGTTGAAGATCACATCATAGAAACATAGAAAATAGGTGCAGGAGGAGGCGATTCGGCCCTTTGAGCAGAGAAGGCTATTGTAGAAGGCTATTGTAGTGTCATGGCAGAGAAGGCTATTGTAGTGTCATGGCAGAGAAGGCTATTGTAATGTCCTACGTTGCCTCTATAATGTACTGTGGTGAGAGATTTTTTTCAATAGGTGTAAAAAGAAATATAATGGAAAGAGAAGGAAAATATTAGTTTATTCTTGAGTCAGTTATTCTGTTTACCAAGTATTGAACAGTTGTGCAGAGCACCGGTCTTCAAGGAACATGTGCCTATCTACGTTGTACAGTAGGATGGACTAACTGAGTTTACTTAACTGAAATCAATATTGCCTTTAATGGTTTGAGGTAGGATGTTGCTTTCCACATTGTCATAACTTTTTTTTAAAAATCTGCACACGTACATGACTGAGTTGGGTTGTGCTTGACCCAACCCATGCCGTCTCTCTAAACATATATACACCCCAGGTCTGCCCCCAATAATCTCATGATCTCATTTGCCCACTGCAGCCCTCATGGATTTCATTGTACTGAAGATCACTACTTTGTGGCCCTGCCACAAGGTAGGAGAGAGCTGTAAAATGCCAAGCGGGTCTCTGGTAGTGAAACCTAACTCTCAAAACCACCCCCCTAGGCCTTTGGCAGCTCACTGGCTTCAGGTATTTTCACTGTTTTAACAACAAGCTCTATTAATCTGCTATCAAATAGTTCAGAAATCTTGCTGGTTTGGCATCTGGCTCATGAGGTGATGTTTGCCATTTTCACTCTCTGGGACACTTGTTCGTGCATTTGTGGTTGGAAATGTAAGTGTCCCATTTTAACCTGTTCAGTGCCACCGCCGAGTATACACGGGTCGTAGCCAATAGTGAAAAGAAACTTGGCAGTGAACAGGTTAAAGAGGTCATTGGGCTGTTAGGGATCCAGATATCAGATGCATCCGATTCCTTGAATCAATACAATGCCGCCCGCATTGCCACTTAACTGAGTCCAGCAATCGGGTAGGAGATGGGACATGCTGACATATTTTGAGGATTTTTAGAGGCTTTCTGACCAAGTAGGGAGGGTGCTGAAGATGAACATTTACAGGCAGATAGGCAACAGTTTCCTATTGTAATGATCACTTCTGTAATGAGTAATAACATGTGTGCTTTATAATTTCTTGGCTTATTTACAGACTGTGAAGAGGATTTTTCTTTTGAAATATATTTTTGTCAACTACATGAAAATACATTATTTAATGATTTTGCTTCAATTTAGTCACGTGAAGATTGCAGTTTTCACTTATGGATGCATTTTATGTTGCAGGTATTTCAGTGAACTCCAGTAACATTGGTGTGCCTGATCTGACTGGCTCAGTGTACAAGACTCAGGTGAATAAATTATTTTTTTCTGATTGTTCTATTGCCTGGCTTCTCAGCCCTTTGGCTGTTTTTTCCTTGGGAAGTTGAAACTTGCTTTCTATCCTTTTAGAGAGAAGCTCTTCATCTATGACATAAATTAGGGAATTTGGAATTGGCACAGATTTTTCAAAGAGCTTTGGACTTGGATAACACGCAACAAAAGCTTTTCACTCTACCTCGGTACACATGACAATAAACTAAACTGAACTTGCACTCCAAGATCCCACTACAATCAATGTTCCTATGGGTCATGCCACTTAGTTTACTTTCTTGTTGCACTTGACCTCCCAAACTGCATGACCTGGCGCTCGTGCAGACTAAATAATATCTGCTTTTCTCCACCCAAAATTCCAGTTGATCTACATCCTGCTATTTTCCTTTTACAACTTTCCTTGCTATTCACAACTCTACCAATTCTTGTCTGCAACCTTGCTAATCAGATGGTAATGGGATCTCTGTATAATATATATTAATGATTTGGATGAAAATGTAGGTGGTCTCCTCAAAAATATGTCCCTTAGTGGTAGAAATAGTGATGATGGGAAGAAAGAAGATGGCTCTGATGCCAAGGACATATTTTTGGTCTGTTTTTTACTTCAAGAAGGCGCTCGAATATATTAGAAGTTGGTAATCTGAGGAGAACAGGAAATTATTGCAAGCGGTGTTGGTAGAGTGCCAAGAATTAGAGGACATGGTGAATTATATCACACAGAATTAACATGATTGTATGAAAGGGTCGTGGTTTATATATCATTGTTTTAGGGGATATAACCAACAGTTTTGTTAAAGGAGAGCCAGTGCATGCAGTATGTATTAAATAAGTTGTATGGTAAAAGGTTAGAGCTGTAGGTAATAAATTAGCATGGTCCGGGGACTGCTAAAGGCAAAAGATCAGGGAGAGTAAGCAGTTTATTTATTGGATTGGCAGGCTGCAGATGGGATGCCATGTGGATCAGTGCTAAGCTTCAGTTTTGCAAAATATTTTAATGTCGATGATATATACTGATAGAATATCTCTACATAGAGAAGTAGGCTGTGAAGAGACTACAAAGTGTTAAATAATTGTGTAAGAATGAGGCCTTACATTTAAAACATGGCAATAATTTTCAATGAAGCCTGCGAATGTGAATCCTACATACAAGTAAGGAATATTGTGTTTTACATTTTGTGTGGGCCTATTTTCTTGGAAGTGACATTCTCGGTGCCTCAAGAAATGCACTACTCCTTTCTATTTGTCAAACAATTAAGTATTAGATATGTGCAATAGAATAACTACCTAGTATTGGATATCAATTATGACAAAGATTACCTATGCTGACAGTAAAACTAGAGGATTGTAAAAAATAATTTCAATTCAATTCAATTTAATTGTCATTTGGACCCCTTGAGGTCCAAACGAAATGCCGTTTCTGCAGCCATACATTACAAACAAATAGACCCAAGACACAACATAATTTACATTTTACATAAACAAACATCCATCACATCGCTGTGATGGAAGGCCAAAAAAACTTATCTTCTCCACTCACTGCCCCCCCCCCCTTTCCCCCCCCCCCCCCCCCCCCCCCCCCCATGTCAGAGTCAAAGTCAAAGCCCCGGCTGGCGATGGCGATTGTCCCGCGGCCATTAAAGCCACGCCGGGTGATGCAAGGTCGCACACCGGGTCTTGGTGTTAGAGCCCCCGACGTGCGCTCGCAGAGTCCCGCGGCCATTCCAAGCCGCGCGGGGCGGTGATGTCAGGCCCCGCTCCAGGAGCTCTTCAACCCCGCAACTCGGGCGGGAGAAGTCGCCGTTGCAGGAGCCCTGAAAAGCGGGCTCCCTCCAGGGACCCGCGGGCTCCCGGTGCCGCCGTCTGCCAGACCCGCAGTTGCAGCCTCCGAATCTCCGGAGGTTGCTGCCTAAACTGGCAATCAAAATACATTTTCTTAACCATTTTTGCTTAATTTCTTAAAAATTTCCACTTCCAGAAATCCAATGGGAATTCTGCAATCCATACTTCAATTTCCCTCTCAAATAATGCATTTGTGTACATTTTGTATTTAAACATGCTGATGCAAATGTATTTGTAGCTGTTGCATCTCATAGTTGAGATTGCAGTCAACTAGCTTTTCTTTCTCCCTCCTGTAATTCCCAAATATTCTCCTTCCTCCCGACCTTTCCCATTAAAAGTTTGGAAACCTCTGCTCTGTCGAACTCCTGCTGTAGGAATAACTTAAGTCACGCACAGTGATTAAGATCCAAAGACTTTATTAGCGTTCAGCATGGGTAACTTCATCTTAAATGTGAGGTTATCCATTTTGGTGGCAAAAACAGGAAAGCAGACTATTATCTAAATGGTGGCCGACTAGGAAAAGGGGAGATGCAGCGAGACCTGGGTGTCATGGTACACCAGTCATTGAAAGTAGGCATGCAGGTGCAGCAGGCAGTGAAGAAAGCGAATGGTATGTTAGCTTTCATAGCAAAAGGATTTGAGTATAGGAGCAGGGAGGTTCTACTGCAGTTGTACAGGGTCTTGGTGAGACCACACCTGGAGTATTGCGTACAGTTTTGGTCTCCAAATCTGAGGAAGGACATTCTTGCCATAGAGGGAGTGCAGAGAAGGTTCACAAGACTGATTCCTGGGATGTCAGGACTGTCTTATGAAGAAAGACTGGATAGACTTGGTTTATACTCTCTAGAATTTAGGAGATTGAGAGGGGATCTTATAGAAACTTACAAAATTCCTAAGGGGTTGGACAGGCTAGATGCAGGAAGATTGTTCCCGATGTTGGGGAAGTCCAGGACAAGGGGTCACAGCTTAAGGATAAGGGGGAAATCCTTTAAAACCGAGATGAGCAGAACTTTTTTCACATAGAGAGTGGTGAGTCTCTGGAACTCTCTGCCGCAGAGGGTAGTCGAGGCCAGTTCATTGGCTATATTTAAGAGGGAGTTAGATGTGGCCCTTGTGGCTAAGGGGATCGGAGGGTATGGAGAGAAGGCAGGTACGGGATACTGAGTTGGATGATCAGCCATGATCATATTGAATGGCGGTGCAGGCTCGAAGGGCCGAATGGCCTACTCCTGCACCTAGTTTCTATGTTTCTATGTTAACACGTAACTCTAGACTGAAGGAGAAAGGGCAGAGCTTTCTGTTAAACTTGTGGGCGGAGCTACAAAGTATGACATAACACGATTGACACTGATTTACATCCTCCCTCTTAAATAATTAAATGTCAGTACAAAACCATTGATTAAATAAGGCATGCATAGCAATTGATAATAAGCTGGAGGAAAGTCAAACATAGCCTGGGTACTTCGCGGTGGGCTTGCAAATACGACCAGCATTTATGCGATAAAAACCATCTCCGTTTTTCCCCACCGGGGACAGAGCCGTTGGCTTCACGGGTGACGGAGATTGAACCTGCATTCCCGGTGATGAAACGGGACTGTCGTGCAGGCGGAGGGGGCGTCGCCACTGGCAAAGCAGCCGCTCCAGAAGTGGGTTGTTGTGCTGGTGTAGGCGGATCAATGGACAAGGACAGAACTACACTTGTACGGTCTGGATAATACGGAGATGGAGTCGGCTCATTCACGGGCAGGATATGTTGTCTGTTACACCTGTAGCAGGCACATGCCGTCAGGGTAGGCAAGGTAGGCACTGCCTACCCTGACTAAAATGACGACATGGTAAACATTAAATATAAATAGTAAAGGCATGGGAGAATTATGCCTATCTTAGAGATCGATCTCTTAGGTAGGCATAATTCTCCGTGCCTTTCAACCGCAGCACGGGAAGGTCTGTGCAGCCCATGTGCCGTCAGCGCTGCTTGAAGCCGTCAATTTCAAGCGGGGCTGAAGGCAGCAGAAATTCTGCCTTTGCAGCACTGCGCATGTGCAACGCAAGTTTCCTGGTGTGTTTTTCAAATATGGATTGCCATTATCTGAAGGGTATGTTAGGAAGCAAAGAGTGAAGAATGGAGTTCGTGTACCGATAATGTGGTAAGTACATTTCTTGGTGCTTTATGTTTTTAAATACTGTATTTCCCAGGGTGGGGGGAGAACTCCTTTCACAGTGTTTGGGGAGTCTGGCCCGGGGTAAATTTGCAGGGAAGGCAGGAGCGTTGTGAAGGAGGGGATCGGGGCCAGTAATCCACTTGCGACGCAGAAGGCGCTGAAGTGGCAGCCGGTTTTGCTGTCAGGTCCCGGCGGCTGCTCGCAGTCACCCGAGCTGCTTCCTTCCCCGGAAGTGGCGGCCAGTTCTGCTGTCTGTGCCCAGAGTGCTGCGGCAGCGGTGAGTGAGTCTGATATGGTCTCCGACCCCCTCCTTCTCAACACTCCTGCCCTCCCCGCATCTTTAACCCCTGGCACAGACTCTCCACACGCTGTGAAAGGAACTCTCCCTCCAATTGGACCCTTGAATCAATCAATCAATCAATCAACCTTTATTGTCATCTTGCAAGCAACAGTTGTACAGTGCAAAATGAAAAGACGTTTCCCAGGGAATACCGGAGCATCGCACATGAAATTTAAAACATTTCACACATAATAACACTAAAAACAATCCAGTCCCTGATGGAACAGTATAAATAGTTAAAAGCAGGTAAAACAACAACATTAAAATACAGTAAAACCAATCATAACAATGTCCGGGGCAGCTGATTTGAGTGGCCAGTGCCAGTTATTAAAGTGCCAAGCCTCAGAATCAGGTGACTGTGAGTACAGAGTGACTGTTTAGCAGCCTCACAGCCTGTGGCAGGAAGCTGTTTAGCAGTCTTGTAGTCCGGGTTTTGATGCTGCGATATCTCTTGCCTGATGGCAGGAGATCCAGGTGTATGTGGAGGGGGTGCAGTTTGTCCTTAGCAATTCTCTGAGCTTTTTTCAGACAGCGGCTCTGGAATAGTTCTTGTACCGAGGGTAGGGAGACACCAATGATCCTCTCTGCTCCCCTCACTACCCTCTGCAGAGCCTTCCTGTCCGAGCAGTTGTAGGTGGAGTACCACGTATTTATGCAGTACGCGGGTACAGACTCCACCGTACCCCTGTAGAAAGCCCTGAGGATGTAGGTGGGGAGTGAGGCCTGTTTTAGTTTCCTCAGGAAGTGCAGTCGCTGATGGGCCCGTTTGACGGTCCCAGTGGTGTTCCTGGACCAGGTGCGACTGTCTGTAATTTGCACACCGAGGAACTTTATGCTCTCCACTCTCTCCACTGTGGTGCCACTGATGTTGAGGGGTGTATGCTTTGGCTGTGCCCTCCTGAAGTCGACAACCATCTCCTTTGTTTTGTCGACATTTAATTTGACTAATTCGAATTAGTATTGTCATTCAATAAGATGACAACTGATTCAACGTCCTCCCGGCGTGCTCCCGTTTTTCCCACCATCTCTCCACCTGCCTTCATCCTCCATCCCCCACCCATTCAGTAATTGAAGATTTAGAAGCCTTGGGCAAATTGAATTGTTACTTAATTTTATTTTTTATTTGTAAGGAGAGAACAATCTGCGCATGCGCGGTTTAAGATTTGTTTTTAAAGTCGCCTGCCTACCCTGAATAATTACTCACGGCATGTGCCTGACCTGTAGGTGCCGCCATTGGCACTGACCAGATATGAGCGTGGCTCAGAAGCAGTTCCACAAATTACACCGATACAGTCATGACCTTTGTCAGTTTGCAAACGAACCACGTAGTGGCCTACAAGGTGGCAGTGGCCTACTTGTTTTGTCATACCACTGTTTTGGAATGTCACGCTTTTGTTGTAACCTGGACTGGACTTCTGATGGTGGAATCACCTGTGGGATCACTGCCTGATCTGCTACAGGCACCTGGTTCGGGTCTGCCTTGACAATAAACGTTGAAATGGGGTCGTGGGAGATGTTGCGTAGGTTGAGCATATCCAGGTACACGTCGGAATTAGCTCTGTACTATCGTTCCATGAGCTGTTTGACACTCTTGACGGCCCACTCAGCTAATCCATTCGACTGTGGATATTGAGGGCTGCTGGTGATGTGGCGAAAACCCCACTGTAACAAACTCCTTGAAGTGTTGGCTGGTAAATTGACTGCTGTTATCAGATAATAGTATGCTCGGAGCTCCGTGGTCTGCAAAATGACGCGCAAGCTTCGAAACTACCCCGAGAGAAGTGGGGCTGCTAATAAAATCAATGTCAAACCATCCAGAATACGAATCGACAAGTACCAGGTACTGCTTGCCATGCCATTCAAATATGTCAGTTGCCACTGTAGACCACAGGAGGGCAGGAGCCGGATGTGAAAGAGGTAGTTGCTTTTGTTGATGAGGTGCCAAGCTGTTGCACACTGCACAGGACGCCACATTCTCGATGATGTATTCGCAGGTCATCCGGGGTGTACGTGAGAGAGTGTCAGCCAGGTGCATATCCTTACAACGTTTGTATTTTGAAGTAGTGGCATCCGCTGTAAGCACGCTGGAGAGACATGAATCGGTTTGTTAAAGATGCTGATCAGAGGTTGGTGGTCAGTTTCAATCGTGACCGTTTGTCCGAAGATAAAGTCGTTAAATTTCTTGCAGGCGAAAACAACCGCCAGTAGCTCTTTCTCAATTTGGGCATAGCGTTGTTCTGTGTCAGTCATAGTGCACGAGGCATAGGCAACGGGCTTATTGTTGAGCTTGAGGTTAATGGCCTTGGCCTTTGTCAGATTAGCATCGTGTTCTTCGGCAGTTCGTCCAGCAACAAGGATGTCATCCACTACAATAGAGCATAAGTAACCTGCAAACAACTGTTCCATAGCTTGTTGAAATACTTCACTAGCAGAGCTTATGCCAAAATCTGTATCGCCCGAACGGTGTGCTGAAGGTGGTTAACTTGGAGGAGGTGTTCCAGCGAAATCTGCCAGAATGAACTCTTGGCATCTAGTACTGTGAATACAGTTGCCTCAGCAATCTGTGCTGTAATCTCGTCCACAGTGCGCATGGGATAGTGAGGTCGTTTAATGGCTGTGTTTGTAAGTCCTTAGGGTTGATACAAATCCGTATTTCGTCTTTATTCTTCTTATTCATTTCATATATTGAAGCTGCAATGTTAAAGATATCGTTTTGAATTTTTTTAGACCAGTTAAAAATGTTTGGATTTAACAGCAACAAATTTTAAGTGTCACCTAGACCAAGTGGAACCTGTCCCCCAATGCGGGGGGGGGGGGTTTGCGGCATCAGCGTTTACGCTCACCCCGGGGGAGGGGGGAGATGGGATTTTTTTTCCCCCCCCCCCTTCCCTCCAATCGGCCCTCCCCACTCCCTGCTGTGCCCAAACACCAGGATCGTGGGACCAAAATGCAACCAGAACATGATGAGCAGCAACCACATTACAGTTGGCAACATCCCATTGTTATGTCATTGTGGCAGTCGGCAGCCAGCTTGAGAGCCCATTGTGATTGGTGCACTGTGGGAGGCATTGTGACATCACTGTGAGAAGGCTGGAAGCTGTCTGCGAGATGGTGGTTTTGGCTGTTTTTAAAATTTGAACGATTAATAACTTCAGAAATATACGTGGAAATACAACGGGAAGATGTTTATCGCCACCAGGGGAAAAATATGAGTAGGATGTGTGAAAATGGGAAGGTTGTTGTCTAGCGTTTGGAAGAAGATAGGAATTAACCAGATCGGGACACACATCAGCCATGATCACAATGAATGGCGGTGCTGGGTCGAATGGCCTCCTCCTGCACCTATTTTCTATGTTTCTATAATGTGATACAGACACACACCACGATGAACAGAACAGTTGGTGCTGTAATTAAGACTGAAAGCACAGTGTATGGGAAGGGTCACTTAAGTCCTTTAAAAGAGGTGGATGGGGGGGGGGGTGGGGAGAAGGAGTGGAGACCACTTTGTAAGAAGCCAGAGATACACGGCTGTGAAGCTCGGCAGACATTAACATTACCGATTTCAGAACTTGGTTCTGAAAACTACTGTTTACGTTCTTTTTTCCCAATGAGCCAATGAAATTCACCGGTCAGCACCGGCTACAACCTGCAAGAACCTACGACAACCTACGACCTCCTGGCAACCCATTACCACTGCACCTATGGCACGAGAATTCTCGCTACTCTACATGCGGTTTCATTCTGGTCGCTGCTAATTTTTCAACATGTTGAAAAATTAGCGGCGACCAGAATGAAGCCGCGACTAGTTCCGAGAATGTGGGAACTACTCACGACCATGAAGGCGACTCCCCGGCAACTACCGGCGAACATGTGGCATAATTTATTTGTGGGCATCTTTGGCAAGGCCAGGATTACTGCCGAGTTGCTCTTAAATTGAGTCTGTTTTCCTCGGCTGTTTATAGGCTGTTAAGTATGACTATTTCTCTCTCTTGTTAGTATTTGATTGCATACGATAGAAAGAAAAACAGCGTTGTGATCACCTGAGGCAATGTGGAAACAGTCACTCCTGTTCATGACTAGTTTTTAATCAGAATATTTTGCATGTATAAATCTTTTTAATATTGTTGAAAGTGGGTTAAAATACCACAGGATTCAACATTTATGATTTCTAAATGTTATTATATTGCAATTACTTTGAACTGCCAAAACCTTTTAATTGACAGTTGTTTTTCCTTTCTCCGTAGTCTTTTGATAAGCAGGGATTTCATGCTGGGACACCACCTCCATTCAATCTGCCGTCGGCTCTTGGTGGAACAGGCGCGCTAAATCCTAGTGCAGCCACAGGGTTTGCACCACCTTTTCTGCACATTGTGTCAGCTCACCAGCAGGCTCACTCCCAAATGCTGCATCATCACCTGCAGCAGGATAATCAGGTAAACCACCCTGCGTTTTAGAAAACATTCTTTTAAAGTGCAAACCACATCATTTCTATACATTAAAGAAACTCATTTTCCAAAAGTGGATTTGATTTGAAAGTTATAACAGTTTCAAGTCAAGTTTTATTCGTCACATACACACGAGATGTGCAGTGAAATAAAATGGCAATGCTTGCGGATTGTGCAAAAAAAAACCTACAACAGAATGGGACAGAAACACATATTCACAAAATACATATTTGTGGGAGGAAAAAAAGAAAAAAAACAGCAATTTAAAAGAAAAACACAACAGTAAAACGGTACAGTAAAGTTAGTCCCTGGTGAAATAGGAGTTTGCAGTCCTAATGGCCTCTGGGAAGAAACTCCTTCTCATCCTCTCCATTTTCACAGCGTGGCAACGGAGGCGTTTGCCTGACCGTAGCAGCTGGTGGAATGGTAACATTCGGCGCTGCCGTTTCGCCTTTTCAGGGTGTTAGGGTTTTGGGGTGTTAGGGTTCTGATGAGTACAGATATTATAAACGGAGGTGCCGAAACGGCGGGGCGGAAAAGTACCCGACCCAGCAGCTGGACCAGTCTGTTGCTGGGGTGGAGGGGTCTCCCAGGAGGAACTGTGGCTTGAGCAACACCTGTGGGTGGAAAGGAACGTTCAATGTTTCAGGTCGAAACCTTGCATCAATCCAAAATGCCGACCCTACCTTCACCCCGACAGATACAGCTCGACCCACTGCGTTACTCCAGCAGATTGTTTGGTGCTCCACATTCCAGCATTTGCAGGCTCTTGATACATCATGATTTTGAAGTTTATGTGAAAAATGTATTCATTAAGAGTGCAAAAAAATGTGTTTGTTTTTAATAGATATAGCGGCTTCTCATTGTAACAGATTTTAGGAGCAAAAAATGTATTTTATATTTATAGGCTTAAAATATGATTTTCAATCATAGAATTATAGAAAAAAGGTGCAGGGGAAAGCCATTTGCCAGCACCACTATTCAATATGATCATGGCTGATCATCCAGAAACATACCCCATTCCTGCTTTCTCCCCTTGATTCCGTTAGCCCCAAGAGCTATATCTAACTCTCTCTTGAAAACATCCAGTGAATTGGCCTCCACTGCCTTCTGTGGCAGAGAATTCTACAGATTCACAACTCTCTGGGTGAAAATATTTTTCCTCATCTCAGTCCTAATTGGCCTACCCCCTATTCTTAAACCTTGACCACAGGGTCTGGACCCCCAACATTGGGAAAAATTCTCCTGCATCTAGCCTGTCCAATCCCTTAAGAATTGTATATGTTTCTGTAAGGTCGCCTCTCATCCTTCTTAATTTCAGTGAATTAGTCGAGTTTTAGTAGATCCTTCTTAATTAGTGAATTAGCCCAGTCGATCTATTCTTTCATCATGTGTCCGTCCCACCATCCCAGGAATTAATCTGGTGAATTTACGGTGCACTCCCTCATTAGCAAAAATGTCCTTCCTCAAATTAGGAGACCAAAACTGCACATAATACTCCAGGGGTGGTCTCGCCAGGGCCTTGTACAACTGCAGTAGGACCTCGTTGCTCCTATACTCAAATCCTCTCGCTATGAATGCCAGCATGCCATTTGGTTTCTTACTGCCTGCTGTACTTGCATGCTTACTTACAGTGACTGATGTTCAAGGACATCCAGGTCTCGTTGCACCTCCCCTTTTTGCAGATCTGACACCATTCAGATAATAATCTGCCTTGTTCTTGACACCAAAGTGGATAACCTCATATTTATCTACATTATACTGCATCTGCCCACTAACCCAACACCAAAACACCCTGCAGCCTCATAGCACCCACCTCGTAGCTCACACTGACACACCCAGCTTTGTGTCATCCGCAAACTTGGAAATGCTACATTTCATTATTTTGTCTAAATCATTAATATATATTGTAAATAACTCCACCCCAGCACCTCACTGCCTGCCATTCTGAAAAGGACCCGTTAATTCCTACTCTTTGCTTCCTATCTACCAACCGGTTCTCTATCCATGTCAATATCCTACCCCCAATACCATGTGCTATAATTTTGCACACTAATCTCTTGCGTGGGACCTTGTCAAAGGCTTTTTGAAAGTCCAGATACACCACATTCACTGGCTCTCCCTTATCCATTCTACTTGTTACATCCACAAAAAATTCTAGATTAGTCAAGCATGATTTCCCTTTCATAAATCCATGCACAACAATTTGACCAAGCAAGAGGTCAGTTAGCCAAGCTTCCCACTCCTGAATACTAATGATTGGCCCCTATTGAGTTGCTTGAGTGTGGAGATGAGGCTATCGTGGGCAAATTGGCAGGAATGGGGTATACATTCAAAACTAGAGCCATTACATTTTTATCTTAAGACTGAACTGTTCATCTGATATATTTTTATTGTAATTGCACTTCGTGAATTGAAATTTATACCTTCAACCAAAGACTTGATTCCTAATTTATGATGACAATAGGTGGTGGAGCAGTTGCTGAAGGGTTAATCTAAGATAGGAGCAAACTTTTGTTGGGGATCTTTCTGCATGTTAATTAATCACTTGCATGGATAGGAATTCAGAATAGGTGTGTAAAGGACCTGTCCCACTAACGTGACCTTGGCACGCAAATCACGCAACCTCGTGGTCGCGTTGAGGCATCGTATGGCTGCGTGGGGCTGGTCCCACTTAGAAGCGCGGAGGGGTATGTAGTTGTGCGCGACATCGCGCGGGGCTCTGAAATTTTTGTAGTGAACGAAATCTTTGCGCGCCAACGGCCTGTCACGGAACTGACGGCCAAAGTGGGACAGGCCCAAGACCCAGGCGCGACGCAACATCTCACCTTCAACAGCAGCAGAAGCAGGCAAACGATCACCGAGCTTGGCCTGGGGCTCATGGCCACTGCGGTCCGGATCCGCCCCCACTTCTACTCCCAAAGCGGGGCCAAGAAAATTGAAGATAGACACAAAATGCAGGAGTAACTCAGTGGGGCCGGCAGCATCTCTGGAGAGAAGCAATGGGTGACATTTCGGGTCAGGACCCTTTTCAGACTGAAGAAGAGTCCTGACACGAAACGTCACCCATTGCTTCTCTCCTGAGATGCTGCCGGCCCCGCTGAGTTACTCCAGCTCTGTGTCCATCTTCAAATGACGTCACACGCTCCAGACGGCTGTGCGTATGCATGTAATCGCGCCCGACCTTCACGGGACCATCGCGGCTCAAAGCGACCACGAGGTTGCGTAATTTGCATGCCAAGGACACGTAAGTGGGACAGGCCCTTGAAACTGCTTTCTTTAAACCAAAGATGGTTTGTTGCTCCCCTGCCTGCTTCATCATTTTGTGAAGATGGTAGTGATGAACCCCATAAAATGGTTACTCAGTAGAACCCGGTGTCTTTGGGTGAGAGGGGAATTGGACAATTGAGACAAAGAACAAAGTTAACATCTTTCACACATTTTTCTAATTTCTGCATTTTGACTTGCAGGGTGGTTCTGGGCAGCGTAATCAACAGAACAACATGCCACAGAAGTCTCAGGTTAACAAACCCAACTATGGTAGTTCTCCATACTGGGGGAATTAAATTGAAATCTGTTGCCCGCTCTTTGTAAAACAAGAAGGAAGAAAACTCTGGCCAAATGTCTGCAGGGGCAAAAGAAAATCTGAACATACAGTAAATGTGACGGTTGCTCGCTTTTGATTTGCTATTGTATGTAATATATTTATGTATGTATTTGTATATGTAATAGTAGAGTTTTGATGTGGTTTCTGCACTTGAAGCCTTTCTTCACAGGGGACGATTACTAAATACTCCATCAGCAACAGTGCATACTTGTTTAAGCTCTGTGGGCTTTATAAATGGACTGTGTTTTGCATTCTTGAAAATAGGGTCCCCTTCATTCTGATTTAGCTAGAACTTTATGGAAAATCCCAAGAAAAGGGGAAAGCCAATGTAGAAATCCAGAATCTGTGCATAACATTATTACGTGACCATACCTCATTAATTTTGTAATTGTATCAAACTTGGGCAGTCTGTTAATTTACCTTCCATCTGACTCTGTGAATGATTTTCAAAAAGCTGTTCATAAGCAGAAACATTTTTTTAAATTTTGGTGTCCTGATAACTTGCGTATTTATCTTTAGTAGTATTTATTTAATATTTCAATGTGCACAGGCCCCAGTATTCTGAACCATGAATGTTTCTTTGGTATCTTTCCCTTCTTGTCTATGATAACCAGAGCTGGTAGTTTCAAAGATTTTCACATCAAAATTGATATCCAAATCAGCAGTTTGGTTCTTACCACCCTGATACGGTAGGGTGAATATTTTACTTTCATTTACAATTAGCCCCGGCACAACCTAATAAAAGCTCTGAGCAATATAAGTTTGTGGAACATTTATTCATGCATGTTTTTAATTTTAAACGGTGATTAATTCTCCATAAATAGGGAGTGAATGAGAGGAATATTCCTGTGGGTGAAACACACCAAAAAAAACTTGAACGGGAACTGTCTGAAATAGTTAAATTACTTAAAGATAATCTTGAAAATAGTGTAGAGGGGGTGTGTAGAAGAGCTGAAAACTGGGAACCAATCATCAGCAAAGGAAGAAACTTGCCACAAATCAGTGGTTGAAAGATGCAATTTAAAAAAGTTCTCTTTGGCCCACTCAGCCCATGCCGACCATCGATCACCCCTTCACGCTAGTTTTATGCTATCCCACTTTCACATCCATTCTCTGCACCCCAGGGGGAGTTTACACAGGCCAATTAACCTACAAACCTACACGTCTTTGGAATGTTGAAGGAAACTAGAGAACCTGGGGAAAACCCACACTGTCACTGAGTGCAAAGTTCATGCAGACAGCACCTAAGATCTGGATTGAAAGTGGATCTCTGATGCTGTGGGGTAACAGCTCTACCTGCTCCCCCACTGTGCCACCCATTTATATAGATTTTTGATAACCAAAGGTATAGAATAGAGGAAGCATGTAAAAATTAAACACACCTGCCATGATCTCATTGAATAGCAATACAGGGGCTGCTCTCATTGCTGTCTTCTGAAATGTGGCAGCTGTTCCTTTTGCATCTGAGATGTTAATCTTGTTATTGGTCTATACTTTGATTTTGTTTAGAAATAATGATATTAATGGTTATGTCCACATACTTTGAACTTATATATATATATATATATATATATATATATATAGTTAAAACTCTGCTCATAGCAGTGATCCTCACCCATGTGTGATATAAATGAACCTATATGATACTCGAGTGAGGTAATGATGAATCCTGTTAAACGTGAAGTATTTCACAATCTCGTTCACCACATTTTAAGGAAGTGTCACAAAAAGACAAACAAGTTACAGAAGCAAGAGACTTAAGGAAGTAGAGGCCAGACTTGTTCTTATAGGTGAGAAGTTTTGATGGATATACTGAACATAATGAGGGTCTTGGTTGACATGGAGAAGAGTCACAAAACCTATAACAGGCACTTCACCCTACAATGACTGCCGAACAATATCATGTCATTGCAGCAGAATTAGGCCATTCGGCTCATCAAGTTTACTCTGCCATTCAATCATGGCTGATTGTTGTCCCTTTCAACCCCATTCTCCTGCCTTCTCCCCATAACTTTAGACACCAATACCTATGCCAAGACCAATTCCTTTGTGTCTGCACATAATCCATATCCCTCCATTCCCTACATAATCGTATGCATTTGAAATCATATAATCATTTGCCTATCTGAAAGTCTCTTCAATGCCACTATTGTATCTGCCTCAACCACCACCATGTATGTGTCATCATTCTTTTTATTCACTTAAAGTTGTGCCCTCTGCTATTTGATTTTGTTTCCATCCTGGGGAAAGGTTCTGACCGTCTCATAATTTTATGTACTCCTCTCAGGTCTCCCCACAACCGCTGATGTTCCAGAGAAAACAATCCCAGTCTGGCCCACCTCTCCCTGACTGTAACTATTACCCCCTAGGGAATCCAGGCATCATTCTGGTAAACATCCAGTGCACCCTTTCCAAAGTCTCCCCATCCTTCCTGTAAGGGAGCAACCAGAATATTAGATTAATATTAATATAGGGTCGTGCAGCATGGAAACAGGTCCTTTGGCCCAACTTGCTCATGCCAACTAAGATGCCCCCCATCTATGCTATCAAATCTGCCTGTGTATGGCCCATATCCCTCTAAACGTTTCCTAGCCATGTACATATCCAAATGTCTCTTAAATGCTGTTATAGTACCAGCCTCAACTACCTCCACTGACAGCTCGTTCCATTTAGCCACCACTCTCTGAATGAAAAAGTTCCAATCCGAGGCCTTTCCCCTCTCACCGTAAACATATGTTGTCTGGTTCTTGATTCAACTACTCTGCATAAAAGACTCTGAATTCACCCTATCTATTCCTCCCATTATTTTATACACCTCTATAAGATGACCACTCAACCATGTGCATTCCAAGCCTGCCCAACCTCTCCCTAAAGTTCAAGTCCTGGCAACATCCTCACAAATCTTGTCTTGGGTTCTTTCCAGATTCACAATATAATTCCTATAGCAGGGTGGCCAAAAGTGAAGGCAATATCCAAATCTGACCTCGTCAATGTTTTGTACAACTGTAACAACATCACAATTTATTTTCTCAATGCCGACTGCTGAAGGCCAATGTACCATCTACATCTATCTACCTGTAAACACCAATTTCAGGGAAATATGTACCCACATTCCTAGATCCCTCTGCTCCACAACACACCCAAGGCCCTTCACACTAATGCAGTGATCAAGAAAGCGCATAAGGTATTTACTATTTTAGGCATCTGATAAGATTTAGCATGCCTATGATTTTCTCAAACTTCTAGATGTACTACAGAAAGTATTCAGGATGCGTCACAGCCTAATCTGGCAACTGCTCTACTCTTGCCTACCTGAATGTGCAGGGAATGGTAAACGTAGCCCAGTTCATCACGGCTTGTCACTTTCAGTTTAGTTTATTGTCACGTGCACTGAGCTCCAGTGAAAAGCTTTTGTTGCATGCTATCCAGTCAGCAGTAAGACAATACATGATTACAATCGAGCCATTTGAGAATTGAGAAACTCCTTGAATCTGGAGGTGTGCCTTTTCACGCTTCTATTCTATACCTTTTGCGTTGATTATGCTGCTGGCCTTGCCGAGGCAGCACGAGGTACAAATGAAGTCAATAGAAGTAAGGTTGATTTGTTTGTGTGATGGCCTGGGCCGTGTCCACAATTTGTTGCAATTTCTTGCAGTCTTGGATGGAGCTGTCCATCCCTCCATCCCATCCATTGTTGTAAGGCATTGCACTGGCAAGGCTGGAAGTATTGTCAATGATGACTACCACCATGACCATTCCCTTTTTTCTCTTGTATCTTCCGGAGGAATATGCAGAAGCTTAAAAGCTCAAACATCGAGATGTAGGAACAGCATTCCCCACTGCTATCCAACTTCTGAAGCTGAAGAAGGGTCTGGACCCAAAACACCACCTATCCATGTTCTCCAGAGTTGCGCCTGATCTGCTGAGTTACTCCAGTACTTTGTCTTTTTTTTTCCTGAACCAATCACCTCTTTCTCACCTGATTCCATTGTGCTGCCCAGGATGCTTACTGCTTAGCACAACTCGTGGTTAACTGTTATTGTACTTTATTCTTTTAAACTAAATGGATTTTGCAATACAATCTTGCACCATTCTGCTGTTTTGAAGCTACCTGTAGTATAATTACTGTTTCTTCTGTCAGCTTTGTGTGACCAGGGAATTTCCTTGCATACTGATGTGTATGACAAAAACATAATTAAGCTAAATCTATTCCAGGGAGTGGGTAGGTAATATGTGAATAATTACATGATGATAGTTAAGGTAGATTTGATTCTGCCTCTCAACAGGCAACCAGATCTGTTTTTGAAAGGAGGAATGCGCAACACTGTACTAACTTGTTAAATTCTTCTGCTTTTTCTCCATATTACTACAAAATATTTTCCTTTCTGGTTTGTATCCCATTCTGTTATTTTATTGAATCTACTTCCTGACCTTGCTTTCCAGATACAAATTTGACTTCCAAGTATCCCCTGTGGTTTTTGTCAGCTTTTTGCTTCCATTCTGTTTCTCGTCACTGAGTGGAAATAGCTTTTATTCCTCTTTTAAACAAATTGATTTTGAATATGCAATGGTGCAATACTTTAAAAGCCTAAAATGTTGAGTCATTGAAAGTATTCTGAAGGAGTTTCAACATTTGAAAAAGGAGCTGAGTTGGGAAAATATATATATACATATATGCAACCCCTTTACACCAAGCAGAGATTTTCTATTTCAGGGTTTTGCTTTTTTAAATTCAGGTATTTTTAAAAAAAAATCATTTGGATAAGAGGTTAAAGGAATGTATTGAATTGGGAAAATGACTTGTGAAGGGAGGGGCAGTAAACTCCAGGACAACTTGGGTCTGATCACAGAACAAATATCGGATCTCGGATGTCCTCGAATAGAAAGCCTCATCTTTGGAGCAGATGTGGCGGAGACAGAGACATTGAGATTAGGGATGGTGTTTTTGCAGGATGGAAGAGGTATAGTTCAGATAACTGGGAGTTAGTGGGTTTATAGTAGACATATGTCCATTATTTCCATCATAGGACAGATTAAGAGATGAAGAAAAGAGATAGTCAAAGAGGGGATGGGTGGAAGTTAGTGATTAAGTTAACAAAATCAACGAGTTGTACGTGGGTACAGGAATCAGTGCCAATGCATTAATCGATGTAGCAGATGGGGGATGGTGCGAGTGGACATTTGGAGTATGAAATGTGCGATGTTATCAACAAAAATGCAGGCACAACTGGGGCCCCTGTGAGAGCCCACCTTTAACATGATGAAAAAGTCAAAAGAGAAGTTGTTGAGGGAGAAGGTAAGTTCCACCAGGCAGAGGAACTTGTCCTCGCCCTCAACTGGTGTTTGTCTGTGGTCAAAGCGGACGTATGAGGAAGTGAACGATGAGGTTTTTGCAAGAGACAGGATGTGGAGGGAAGATTGCCAGAGGTGATGAGATCATAAAACAGTCTTGGAAATGATGGCCTGGTGTTCATCTGTGGGATCATAGACAATGAGTAGGTATGGGGGGGGTGCCATAGTCTGGCAGTCTGAATTATACTATGCTGAGCTCTTGAACACCTCATACCTACCCCACAGATGAGCACCAGGCCATCATCTCCTGGACTTTATCCAACCTCTGGCCAGCTCCCTACCTTATTGTTCCTTATCCCTGCACTGACTGCTTCTATCTCCTTTCCAAAATCCACAAACAGGACTGCCCTGGTAGGTCCATTGTTTCTGCCTGCTCCTGCCCCACAGAACTTGCATTCTATTTCCCCCCCCCCCTTGTCCAAAACCTCTGACTTACATCTGAGACACCGCGCACACCCTTCAACTCTTCAATAACCTTTCATTTCTAGGCCTCCATTGCCTCATCTTTACCACAGATGGCCAGTCCCTTTACACATTTGTCCCCCACCAGGAAGATCTCAAGGCATTCTAGTTCTTCCTCGAACAGAGACCCAATCAATTTCCATCTATCAATATCCTCTGCCTGCTGGAACTTGTACTCACCCTCAACACCTTTTTTGACTCCTCACTTTCTTCATGTTAAAGGTGGTGTCATGTGCCTCGGCAGCCACTGCCTTTTTCTTGGTTACAATGAACGCTCCTTATTCCAAATGTAAACTGGTGTTATCTTCCAGCTGTTCATCCGCTACATTGATGACTGCATCCTGCACTTGTGCAGAGCTCGTTGATTTCATTAACATTACCACCAACTTCCACCCTGCCCTCAAATTCACTTGAACAATTGCTGGCACTTCTCTCCCCTTTCTTGATCTCTCTTTCTCCATCACACCACAATCAGTGAAGGGTTCTGACCTGAACCATCACCTATCCATGTTCGCCAGAGATGCTGCCCGACCAGCTGAGTTCCTCCAGCACCTTGCATTTAACACAGTGAGGACATTCACCAGAAGGACTGTTTCAAGGTGGCAAACCATCCTTCACAAACAAAGTTAGGTGTGGCAATCAACATTGGCATTGCCAATAAAGCCTAAATCTTTAAAAAGTGAATAATAATAGAGAACATTATCTTGATCTAAAAAAAATTCCAAACAGTCTCCTCACTCATGCTGACCAATTATTCTCAAAATATTCAGACTAATTATTCTCAATTATTACACTCTGGTGAATGAGCACATAGACAAAAACAATTGAAAGGTTACTTGGAACTGGTTTTCAGACAGTTTGATTTTATTTTGGAAGGAGTGGGGATGTGGAATGTTTCATCACACTCAAAAGCTTGTTCTCGTTTTTGCAGCTGATGTAGGCAATTAAAAAACCCATTTTAACTAGTTCGTAACAATAGCTCTATGATTCTTGTGAAAGTAGTTCACGGGCCAAGAATAAATGGCCATCAGGTGTGCAACAATGCCCTCCAATGCACAGAGAACCAATTTCATGATCATTCAGTGCTTGTGTTCCCGTTACAAAGTTGATCCATTGGTATAGATTTTCATCTTGTAAATGGAAAGGATGTGTACTGTGTAAAGTTTGTCTTCTGGAAATAAGGAACATACACAAGGCTTATACAAATAGAAGGCAATGCCTCCTGCAATTTGTTTTCATTTATAGTTTGGATTTCCTTCTAACAACCACTTCAAATGTTCTAGATCACTATATGCAGAATGTTTTATTTTTAAGAGTAATTTTTTTTCTCAAGTTGTTTTCAGTTATTTTACTTACTTTTGATTGTTATTTACTGGATGAGGAAATCCATTTGAGCCATCTTGTATCTTCTATTTTGGCATGATCAAGTAGTTAAAACCAGTTTTTAAATGATTCAAGGATTTTTGCTTCCATCATATTGGTAAATTGTGTATTAAATAGACTCTGACAAAATAAACACTTTTTCCAGTCTGAACTTTTACTATTTGATCTGTTTTTCTTGCCATAAGGAATAAGAGTAGAATTAGGCCATTTGGCCCAACAAGTCTACCACACCATTCAATCATGGCTGAACTATCTCTCCCAACGAACCCCATTCTCCTGCCTTCTCCCCATAACTACTGACACTAATCTAGAATTAGTGTTGCATATAATACTATATTGACATTATTCTCTTCATCCCATTCATTCTGATTTCCAAAATGATTTTAGTTTGGTTTATGCGTTTGACAATCTTGCGTACAAGGCCTGGTTTTGCTCTTTTTAATTAACAAAATTAAGGAAATTTGTTAAATGTCATTTATTTCCTAATATTTTTAAATTTGTGAAATGGAATAATCCAAATTATTGACCCTTTCCATTTGATTCTATAACCCCATAATCCTCATATCTTCTCAAAGAACCACATTTTGGCTTTAAAATCTGTTACTATCAGTCAATGGTTGTGTCAAATCTGACTTAACATTCAACAGAGGAATTTGTGATAAAACCTAGCTTTGTAAGTGTGCAGAGGAGAAGACAACGTGCCAAAATGCTGTAGCCACCAAATGAATTGCTTGAGAACTTGTATCAAATTTTAATTTCCTTGCATCTTTGAACACATATCTGTTTGGTTTGGTTCTTCAAGCGGAGTGAAAATAAGTAGACCCTTCAGAAAGGTCTTGTCCAAACCTTGGCACCACAAAGTGAGGCTAAAACTATTTAGTAAGATGTTTTAATTTGACACCATTTTTTGAACTGGAAAATTAAAATTGATTGGCTATCCCAAGTAAAATGAAGAGTAATGAAAACCCTGCATATTTCATAACAAAACCAGCATTTTTATTTGCATTTTATTAGTAGATGCAAAGACAAAGTAATCTATAGCAAAGAAGACAACACAAATGCTTCAGATACCTACAGGAAAGAAAATTAATTGTAGAGAATAAACAGAAAATGTCACGGTCTTGTAACTGGAAATTGGAGCAATTGTTATTTTAGTGCACTGTATTGGTTTTCAATTCTTTATTTAATATAATTCTCTGATCTATTACCATTGCCTTACATCATGTAAACGTGTTTGTCAAGTGAAAAATCCAGGACTGCAAAAAAAGATAAATAGGCAAAGATCCAGCAAACATAGCACTAATATTGGGTGTTTTAAAGCAAAATTCAGGAAATCTTTGACCACAATTTTTTAAAATAGAAAAGTTGAGAAAACTTGATCAAACTCAGCATATGATAGAACGTTTACAACTACAATAAAAAAACTCAATGCAAACTCCTTGTAAAAACTGCCAAAGAAAAAAAATTTAAGGACTAACATATTTAAGAATCAAAAAGCAGTAGATTACACACTCCCCCATTTCCCCTCCCCCACCCTAGAAGAAGAATAATTCACCACATAGTTAAGAAATTTGTTTTATCAAGAGGTGCACACTATTGTGACAGGAGCAGCTTAACCTTGGCAGTCTATTTTACTACTGAGTGCTACATCTCCATATTTACCCACTCACCCACTTCCCAAAACATAATCAAATTACTGGGCGCTTACATAGGCTTCCATGACACGAAGGGCTTAAGAATCAGATGTGGACAATTTGTTTTGAAGAGACAGAGCAGATCCAGTTATCATATAGTGGGATTATAGTACGGAGGTTTCAATCTGTTAAGAGGTCCAATCAAAAGGAGCATTTGACAACCCATGCAGCGGGTGACAAGTTCTGGCCTGGGCTGTGCTAGGCTGGTGTTGCTCCTTCTCTGGCCTGTGTACGTCACGTCACGACTCTTCATTTCCAGAGTCCTCATCATCATAGCAGTCAGCATCTTCTTCTTCTTCGTCTTCCTCATCTATATCATCATCATATAAATCATCATAAAGCAAGTCTGAACTGTTGTCATTAGAAGGCACTTTGGTCTTGATGCAATATTCAGCCAGTGTGGTTGGAACTTTCACCCCATCCTTTTCAGCTTCCGCCTTGGTTGAGAGCACTTGTTTCCTAACAAGGGTAATAATAACATTATAAATAATGGGCCTATGGACATAGTCTGTGCTGGACTTGCACTGAAGTAAACATTAACAGCATCTTCATAGCAAACATTGATTGACAGAACTTCAGATCTTTTCCAAACTACTGGCTCACTGTCGCTCAGGTTATGTACAACAGGTTAGAGCCACAGCATTTCATACCAAAATGCTCTGGCTCACACCTTAGGGATATGGAGAGAAGGTAGGAACGGGGTACTGATTGTGGATGATCACAGTGAATGGCGGTGCTGGCTCGTGTGGCCTACTCCTGCACCTATTGTCTATTTTAGATCTTGTTTTATATTCCCATACTATTGCAGCAGTTTCTCAATTAACCCTATTAAATTATCTTTTCATTTTGAAGATTGGTTGGGCTATAACTGTACGATCTGAACAGGATATAAAGCAGATTTATGCAGTATATTTACAATTCAATTAAATACTGACAATATTAATTCTTTAAATGACATCAGTAGGGCAAAAAATGTCACTATGCTGCAAAATCCAGACAAAGCTTCTGCACACAAATCAGCTTTGAACCCTCTTCAAGACTGATGCACTGTTCTCAGGGATTAGTGCGGAAACTTTAATCAAACTCCAAACAGGACCCGAACAAGGTTCTGGCATTTTCATATTCCAGCCCTGTTGAGAAAAGGGCAGCATTCCCACTCGCCCTGTTGATTTGTAGAAATTATAAAAAGGCTGTAGTGGTAGCTACACAAAAATGCTGGAGAAACTCAGCGGGTGCAGCAGCATCTATGGAGCGAAGGAAATAGGCAACGTTTCAGGCCGAAACCCTTCTTCAGACTGTAGTGGCAGCTGTAGTTGGCACACAAACTTGTTAGATAAAGAAGATGGGGTCTGGGTAAGAAAGAAAAATCAACCTTCACACCTTGCATGGAAAAGTTAAAATACCGATTATGGGATGTATGTTTTCTTACCTGTGAAAATTCTCTTAAGTTTTCATGATGCCAAAGGACACCATTAACAATGACAACCATTACAAATCAATAGGAAAAAGGTGCATTAAGGTCTCTGAAGAATTACAAGAATTAGTACCAGTTGTGTACATGGACATTATTCATCCATCAAATTATATGATATATCACTTAAAATTCAGTCACGGCTGCAGGCAAAGCATGCACATGTAGAGGCTAAGCTTTAAATCACTTTTGAACAAATAACATATGAAATAGAAACAGGAGCATTTTAGTCACGTGCCTGCTCTGCCATTCCATGAGATCACGGGGAATTTTCTAACTTAGCATCACTTTCCAATTCTCTTAACATCGAGCTATTAATTTGTTCATTGAACATGCTTTATTTTGCTGCACAACGCTTCTTCCTGATCAGACCATGCGCAACTACTCTTAAGAACAAACTTATAAGGAAGGCAGATATTGACTATGAAAATCATCAGTTTCAGTGCAGCACATTGTCTTTCATTTCACTGACTGAGGAAGAGCATTTCACCATCAAAACTTCAAACCTGGCACAAAGCTCATAATCCAGCAAACAGCAATGCCATCCACCCTCTTGTACACTTTGGAGACTTGGGTGCTGTTGAGACACTAGCAAAATCCTTTCCATTCCCAGGCAAAGTAAGTGAACCAACATTATTCTCCCCAGGCTTTCAGTCAGTTGGTTCTGATAAACAGGCCACACAATTTGGCTGTCCAGCACCAGGCTCCTAAAACATTATTTAGTGGACCGAGGAATTCACAGATGTTCTCAAAGCCTCCTTGATGAACTGCAACAACTCCACCGACTGAGGAACAAGGTCGCTGAAGACTGGTAGAACAAGCAGATAAGGTGGTAAAGAAGGCATATGGGATGCTTTTCATATTCTATGCCCTGGCTTACACATCCACTGAGGGTTGGTTTAAGTTTATAAAACATTGGTTAGGCCACAGTTGAAATATTAGGTGTATTTCTTGTCACCAGAGGAAGGACATAGAAACATAGAAAATAGGTGAAGGAGTAGGCCATTCGGCCCTTCGAGCCTGCACCGCCATTCAATATGATCATGGCTGATCATCCAACTCAGTATCCTGTACCTGCCTTCTCTCCATACCCCCTGATCCCTTTAGCAACAAGGGCCACATCTAACTCTCTCTTAAATATAGCCAATGAACTGGCCTCAACTACCTTCTGCGGGAGAGAATTCCAAAGATTCACCACTCTCTGTGTGAAAAAGGTTTTCCTCATCTCGGTCCTAAAAGATTTCCCCCTTATCCTTAAACTGTGACCCCTTGTTCTGGACTTCCCCAACATCAGGAACAATCTTCCTGCATCTAGCCTGTCCAACCTCTTAAGAATTTTGTAAGTTTCTATAAGATCCCCGCTCAATCTTCTAAATTCTAGCAAGTACAAACCAAGTCTATCCAGTCTTTCTTCATATGAAAGTCCTGACATCCCAGGAATCAGTCTGGTGAACCTTCTCTGTACTCCCTCTATGGCAAGAATGTCTTTCCTCAGATTAGGAGACCAAAACTGTACGCAATACTCCAGGTGCGCTCTCACCAAGACCCTGTACAACTGCAGTAGAACCTCCCTGTTCCTATACTTAAATCCTTTTGCTATGAATGCTAACATACCATTCGCCTTCTTCACTGCCTGCTGCACCTGCATGCCTACTTTTAATGACTGGTGTACCATGACACCCAGGTCTCATTGCATCGCCCCCTTTCCTAATCGGCCACCATTCAGATAATAGTCTGCTTTCCTGTTTTTGCCACCAAAGTGGATAACCTCACATTTATCCACATTATAATGCATCTGCCATGCATTTGCCCACTCACCCAGCCTACCCAAGTCACCTTGCAGCCTCCTAGCATCCTCCTCACAGCTAACACTGCCCCCCAGCTTCGTGTCATCCGCAAACTTGGAGATGTTGCATTTAATTCCCTCGTCCAAATCATTAATATATATCGTAAATAGCTGGGGTCCCAGAACTGAGCCTTGCGGTACCCCACTAGTCACTGCCTGCCATTGTGAAAAGGACCCGTTTACTCCTACTCTTTGCTTCCTGTTTGCCAGCCAGTTCTCTATCCACATCAATACTGAACCCCCAATACCGTGTGCTTTAAGTTTGTACTAATCAATGATTATATTGGAGAGGGAACAGGAGATCTGGATGTTGCCATGGATGTAATGTTTCAGGTGAGGAAATACAGGGTAGGTTGAGCTTGTTTTCCTTGGAACTGATGCTCTACAATGCTGAGGCCTATATCCCGATCTCTATATCTTCCCCTACTGCTTTATTACATTTTGACTTAATCTTCTTCATCTAAGGCAGGGGTTTCCAACCTTTTTAGTTCCGTTTACCCCTGGCAACTTTAATAGCACATAAATAAGTGAAATAACATTGTTATGAACAACTAATGATGAACAGATACCGGTAAACCAGAACCAAACACAGTCAGTCAATGAGAAAAAATATGTACAAATCCAGAATCAACAAATTTACCCCCTGGGTAGGTGAAATTTACTCCCTGGAGGTAAATTTACCCCAGGTTGGGAACCCTTGATCTAAGGAATATCTGATCTGTTTGGATAGCATGCAAAACCAAGCTTTCACTGTAACTTGGTACATGTGACAGTCATAAAACTAAACCTAATTCCAATTAACTGATTAGAAGATGAACTGTGGTGAAATGATACAAAAGTGGGTGGTTTTGCAGATAGTGAAGATGGTTGTGAAAGATTGCAGCAGGATCTGCATCGATTGGCCAGGTGGGCTGAGGAATGGTTGATGGCAAAAGGCTCTGACATAATAGATGACTGAATAACCCCAGTGTGTAGGTGTCTCCTTATTGGATAAATATTTGGAAATTAATTGTTGTATGCAGGTGTATAAAATAAGGATCACACTCGTATGCATAATAATGCTTCATGTAATAATGCATTAAGTTAGAGTATGAGGAAGGGTTTCGGCCCGAAACGTTGCCCATTTCCTTTGCTCCATAGATGCTGCTGCACCCGCTGAGTTTCTCCAGCATTTTTGTCTACCTTCGATTTTCCAGCATCTGCAGTTCCTTCTTGAACATAATGCATTATGCATTTAATCTCCTTTTAAGTAAATTATTCAAAATAGCTGCACAACTGAATTTCCAGGTGGGTTCTATTTTAAATTGGTTAGATCTACATTTACACATTTCCATACCCAATATCAGGAAAATGTTACAAGGCATGTGATTGAATAGCAGATCCCTATCATGCAGCTGTTGGTTCTTCATATGATCTAGAGAAATATTCTAACTCTTGGGTGTGGTGCTAAGCATGGAGTGGGGTGGAGAAGAAATTCCACTTTGTCTGCAGAAATGATCTTACCTGATGATTTCAGCATATTCTTTGTCCTTCCCTTTGCTATCTCTCCATTTTCTGAACATGACTGAAGCATCCACATTTGCTGGTGAGAATGTGTTTGGTTCATTCAATAAAGAGATGACGCTTAAAAGTATAGTCCTGGAGAATTTAGTTACAATAAAGCACTTTGTGTTATTTCCAGTAAAAACTGATTTTTATTACCACAAAAACAGCACATCTTGTATATTTCTAATTTAAATATTTCCTAATTAACACTGTTCTTGTCAGCATCACCATTACTACCAGACAAAATTGACAATTATTGACTATCATTGCAAAAGGTTAAGAATGGGGGCAATAATATTTTGTAAATCGCCTAATGCTAACACACGTGAAGTACCTTGTGGAGCTCAGGTCTTATTACCCAAGGATAGAGTTGACTAAATAGGGAGTTCACCAGACTGATTCTTAATGTGGGAAGACTGCAGATTTAGGAGATGATTGGGATGTCAACTAGAGCAGTATTCATTTGAGTTCAGAAAGATGTGGAAATCTCAGTGAAACATATGGGGTCTTTCATGAGATGACATGCTGAACACTGGCTGGGGACTGGGTCCAGAGTCACGGTCCTGGTAAAGACATTTAGGAACAAGGAGACTGTGGTTAACCCAAAGGGAACAGAGTTTCTGGTATTTAAACCAGCATCTGCCGTTCTTTCCGACAGTGTTTGTGGTATTCTCTACAGCACAGCTACACACCTAGTCGAGCCGCAGCTTCCCAGTGCCAAATACCCGGTTTCAATCCTGACATTGGGTATGGTCTGTGTGGAGTTTGCATGTGCAACCATAGTGCTTAGGCGAGTGGTAGCATTTGAGGGGAGTTGCATGGAGAATTGAAAGGGATTAATGTAGGATTGGCATTAACAGGTGGATCATGGTCAGAACTGATCTGATAGGCCATAGGCCCTGTTTCCGAGCTATATCTCCCAATTCTATGATTCAAGAGGCAACGAATATATCTGAGGGGAGAATGAATAGACAGACACAAAAGGCATTAAAGATTATGGGAAGAATATAGGATCAAACTATTAAGAGGATTGGCTGAGTCTCTTACATGGAGGAGCAGCCACTATCAGCCTAAACACCTCCTCCCAGTTTTCTGTTTCGATCTTCTGCTCACTGCAAATATGCGGTTAAATGTGGAATTCCTGAAATCACTATTGCTGCACCAGGCTGTATCATTGCAGTATTTGTTGATGAAAATTGTGCAGAGATCGCTATTGTGACATGAACTCCGGCTGTTTATTTACAAATCAGACAGTAAATATGAATGTGAAAGGTCAGGGATAGTGCAATCAAGATTTAACTATGTAATAACCTACCTGACTATGTAATAAGTAGTTAATCAACAAATATCCTTAGCAATGGGAAATTAACTTTACAGGTATCAGGTCACGTTTCTTAAGGAAATTTATATTCCAGATTTAATGATGTTTTTATGCTTTGCCATGTGACAATTTTTACTTTGCTTTTGATTTGGTCGTAATTATGTAACTGTTTTGCAAGTTTTCTCTTTTACAGTCCATGTACATCAATGAGGCTTTTCATTTTGATCAGCTGATCATGCTGTTTCTCTGCTGAAGATCTTTTGAAGAAGTTGACATGCTAAATTAGATACCCAATTATTGCAAATCTCCACTGACATGATTCGTAAGGGTGTCAGCGGTTATGGGGAGAAGGCAGGAGAATGGGGTTGAGAGGGAAAGATTGATGAGCCATGATTGAATGATAGTGTAGACTTAAACCATCCCTTGATGGACTGAGTGGCCTAATTCTGCTCCTTTAACTTATGACATGCCCTCTGTAGCCAGGCAACTGTTTACAGGGTGAACAGCAAAAGTTACTAAACAGCTCATTGAAAAATATAGACCAAATGTGTTGTGTAACTAGTCAAACAAATCTCCTGTCTACATAATAGTAGAATAAATAATCCTATTTCTGGGGATACTTCTTATCATTAACACACAATAATTTCAAGATCTGTATTGGGAACTTCTTGTTTGTTTTCCTTTTTCAAAAACAAACATTTTGTAAAAGACATTGTGATTTTTAAAACAAATCTAACCCACTTTAAATTCCCAGCCATCAAGTATAACCTACCTGACGTTTTGAGTTGGATTCCACCTCTCAGATGGGAGTTCACCACTCTGGGGATCGTCCACGGGTGGGTGTAGTATTGAAATGCAAACATCACCATTCTAAAAGCAGAAAGTGTCTTGATCACCAAAGTAATACTTCAAACAACTATAAGACAACAATCCAAGTCTGAAAAAAAAAATTCCTCATGAAGTGTGTGCGTGCGTGTGTGTGTGCGTGTGTGCTTGCGTGTATTAAAGGGCAACATAGTAGTAGAGTTGCTGCCCATCCAGTGCCAGAGACCCAGGTTCAATTCTGGCTATGGCTGGAGTTTGTACGTCCTCCACGAGACTGCACGAGTTTTCTCCGGATGCCCGTACGTCCTTGGAAATTAAGTTTCACAATGGTAAATGTCAAAACAAATTGAGGAATCTGAAAATTCATGTTTTCTACTCAGACAGGTGATACTGTGGCTTTTAATTCATAGTATGGTTATAGCACAGGAGGTGATTGTTCAGCCCATCGCTATCCACCAACTCAAGCTCACCCTGCCTTGCTGGCTCTTTTCCAAAGCCTTCCAAATTCTTCCTCATTTAGTTATTCAATTCCCTCTTGAACGCCACAATGAAACTTGCCTTAGTAGCTGGGATTCCAGATTACAAACACATGCAGCACATTAAAAAAAAAAAAAAATCCTTTTGTCACTCTTAATCCCTGCACCATAAACCTGTGAACTCCACTCCTAGTTCTATCCAGTCTCCCCTCGCCAAAGAAAACAGCCCCATTACAACTGTAGATCCTAATACTACACTCTTAAATCTTTCCAGCATCCTCTCTCTGACCATGACCTCCCTATAATGAGGCAAGCAGAAGTGTACACAATCCTCCAGTTGTGAATGTGGCCAGGATTTTATATGTTCAGAGTCTGGGACATAGACTACTTCAGAGAACTGTTCAGTCAATCCCCTTGGTTTGGGAATGGAGTCATGAAAAAAATTACTTAAGGTAAGTTTTCATCCCTGAAGAAAATTTGTTCATCAGCTGAGTTTATAAACATGGTTCTTTCAATAGACTCTCACCGCTAGTATTGACAATTGCAGTCGGACTTATTTCATCACACACACACGCCAGGGAAAGTGGGGGAGCACTGTCTGAAATTCACACCCGTGATGAACAGGAAAAGAAAAGACGGCTGGCACAGTGTACGGTAAGTCCTTTAGAGAGCGCGGAGGGGGGGAGGGAAGGGGAGGAGTCACTTTTCGAAGGGTCGAATGGCCTACTTCCTGCACCTAATTTCTATGTTTCTATGTTTAACAAGCCAGAGAACTTTTAATAAAGATTAGCGGGCATTTAACATTACCGGTCGGTTTTCCTTGGTCCTGAAAACATCAATGAGGCAAATAAAATGCCTGGTCAGCAAAGGAGATTGCCTTTGGCTACCTCGACTGCCTAGCGACCCCACTCCACTGCACTATGAGTTCAAAAGAACCATGCCGACCAATTTTTACTCGCTAAAATTTTTTCAGCATGCTGAAAACTGTTCCTCCACCAAACTGAGGCCGCAAGTATGCGGGAACGTCCCTCAAGCATGAGTTCCAGTGACCTCCTAGGACCACGTGTCGACCATGCTGCGAGTTTGAGTCGAGAACAAACTCTTCTAAACTCGCAAATTAGGTCGCCGCAGTGGGACAGGCCCTTTACTACAATATAAAGGAGTCAAGTCTTTAGTTTCTAGAACTTCTGTACAAATCAAGCATATGAATCACCATTGCTTACCCTTGGCTTTGACTGTCTTCAGTCAATAACTTCAGTAAACAACCTGTGTTATAGAGTTACCCTTGTGTTGGTTCAAGTGGGGAATCTACTTTTTTGTTTGGCTCTTTATTATAATTCTTCACAAGAGATTGTATTCTTAATTATTCCGATGCCCCAGAAACATTGCTCTTTCTGCCTTATTAAATGTGATTTCCAATTTAAAGAGTTGCAACAAGTTTAGGGAAGAGGGGACTTTAGAATCTAGTACCTTCACAACTTAATAGTGATTGTATATGGAACATTGAGAAACTAAAATTGGAGAAGCACATCTATATTGGATGATTGTAAGCCAAAAGATCACCAGAGAGAGCATGAGGCCATTTAGAAATGAAAACAGACTATTTTTAAATCAAGAGACTATTTAACCCCAGGAGTTAATGCAGGCCAGCAAGCACAGGAGTGAATTGGACAATGTATGTTAGAAGCAGGATTTCGGATGAACTAGTTTATGAGGGGTGGGGGGGGGGGGGATAGAACAAGTAGACCAACCAAGAGCATGATTAAATATTCAAGTGTTGATGCAAGAAAGACGTGGAATAAAGGTTTATCCGAGGCTCTGGTTGGATGTTGGTGGGAGTGCAAGTAGGCATTCAGAGCATTAGCACTAATGTAGCTCGAAGTTCATCTCAAAATCAAATATGACACAAAGGCTATGTGACACCTGGGTGAACTAAAGGGAATTGCCAGGAAAAGTGATGGAGATGTTAGCTAGGAGAAACAAGGAACTGCAGATGTCGGTTTACAAAAGAAAAAGTGCTTGATTAACTGAGCAGGTCAGGCAGCATTTCTGGAGTATATATGGGGAGAGAATCAAGGAATCAGAGGTGCAAAGGGACTCGGGAGTGCTGGTGCAGGAATCCCAAAACGTTAATCGGTAGTAAAGAAAGCAAACTCAATGCTCGCATTTATTTCAAGAGGGCTTGTGTACAATAACAGGGATGTATTGCTGAGGCTCTGTGAGGCGCTGGTAAGGCCGCATTTGGAATATTGTGAGCAATTTTGGGCACCATATCCGAGGAAGGATGTGCAGGCTCTGGAGAGGGTCCAGAGGAGGTTTACAAGAATGATCCCAGGAATGAGCAGGATAACCTATGATGAGCTTTTGTCAGCACTGAGCCTGTACTCACTGGAGTTTAGAATAATGAGGGGGGACCTCATTGAAACATACTGAATAGTGAAAGGCTTGGATAGAGTAGATGTGGAGAGGATGTTTCCACTAGTGGAAGAGGCTAGGACAAGAGGTCATATCCTTGGAATTAAAGGACGTTCTTTTAGGAAAAAGATGAGGAGAAATGTCTTTAGTCAGAGGGTGGTGAAGTTGTGGAATTCTTTCCCACAGAAGGCTGTGGAGGCCGTCAGTGTATATTTTAAGACCTTGATAGATAGATTCTTGATTAGTACAGGTGTCAGAGATTATGGAGAGAAGGCAGGAGAATGGGGTTTGAAGGGAGATATAGGTCAGCCATGATTGCATGGCGGAGTAATGATGTGCCGACTAGCCTAATTCTACTGATATCACATGCCCTTAGTATATGGATGTGATATTTCAGGTCTAGTTTGCAGCTTTGTTCAATGATTCAATAACGACAAGAGTGGATCCAGACAAGTGCTGTTTCACCGAAGCGGACAATGAAAATGAAGTGTCGGAGAAGGAAGGCATGGTCACGTCAAAGGCTGCAGACAAGTCAGGAGTGATAAGATGGGATTGTTCATCTTTGTCACAAGGTTGGATCACAACTTTTTTTTGGAACTGAACAGAACAGAAACCTGACTGCAAGTGTTGAGACAAGGAGACCCAGGAAAAATGGGCATGAATTTAAAGCCACGACACATTTAAGGATTTGAGTGGAAAGAGTGGTTCAGGGAGATCAAGGTTTTTGGAAAAATGGTGGTACTAAGAGACTTGAAATAAGGCCTGCCCCAGTTCATAATTTCTGGAGTTCCTTAGGGCAGTACTCTAGACCCAAACATCTGCAGCTACTGTAACATTGACCCACCATCTAACATAGGCCCAGAACTATAGAAGTTACAACATTTAATTTGCAACTCCACAAAGAATGGAACAGTCCACAACATAATACAGGACAAATAATACTCATGCCACAATGTACCAGACAATGATCCACTGCCAATAAGAAAAAGTGTGACCACCTCTTCTTGACATTCATTGGCATGACCTTCATCAAGACATCAATTGTTAACATCCTGGGGAGAAATACCATTGACCAAAACCTGAACTGGTGCAGCCGGAAGTGGTGGCGCTGTGAAACGGCTGCGGCTCGCCTGCAGTCTGTCTGTTTTTACTTTTTTTGTGTTTTTTTTTTTCTAGTTCAGTTAAACTTTTGGTTATTAGGTGGTGTTATGTGTGGGGGGGGGGGGTGGGCTCAAACAGGGCTTTCTGTCTCTCCCTTCGGGGGAATGCAACTTTTTTGTCGTATCCCCCTTCTCTTCCCCCGCCTGAGCTGAGGCCTAATGGCGGAGCTGGCGGCCTCCAACCTGCGACCGGCCTCGAGGCTCCGGAGGTAGAGCCAGCCAGGACTCACCAACTTCGAGCTGCGGTGACGTTCGGGCAGCGGCTTGACTCGGCGCTCTGGTGAGGGCGGACGGCGTGGGGCTGAGACACTCCTGTGTGGGCGGCCCGGCTACCGGCCGGAAGGCGCTCCCGTGTGGGCGGCCTGAGTCCCGGCTGGAATGCGCTCCCGTGTGGGCAGCGCGGTGCGGGGCTGAGACGCTCTCGTGTGGACGGCCCGGTGCGGGGCTGAGACGGTCTCGTGTGGGCGGCCCGGTGCGGGGCGGAGACGGTGACCCGGTGGCTGAGGCGGCGTTCTGGCGGCAGCGACCTGAATCCGGGGCCGGCCGCGGGCCAGTGGACGACATCGTCGGGAGCTCGCGGGTCACAGGCTGGTGCCTGTTTTCTGGAGCTCCCGTGGCAACAGCTGCGTCCGCTGGACTGGAGGGCGGCAGCTTCGACCACCCTGGGCCGCGGAGCTTGAACCGCGGGACTGACTTACCATCGCCCGGTGGGTATCTCAGCGCAGAGGCAGAAGAGGAGGGAAGAGACAGTAACTCTAAGACTTTTGCCTCCATCACAGTGAGGAGGTGCTTGGTGAACTCACTGTGGTGGATGTTAATTTGTGTTTATTGTGTGTTGTTATTATTACATGTATGGCTGCAGGCAACAACATTTCGTTCAGACCGAAAGGTCTGAATGACAAATAAAGGATTCAATTCAATTCACACGGGTAGAGACAGCATTACCTGTAAATTCAACCGCTCACCCATTTGCCAATTCTTAATAATATTTCATTCCATTTACTGTGCCATGGTGATCAAATGTAGCTGTTTCTCATCTTACTAGCTCTCCCTGCTTCCGCTTTCCTCAGATTCCTATCCCCCACACAGTTCCTAAATGCCAATTGTCCGACAGTACTTGACTACAAATGATGAATGCCTCATAGCGGGGTGCCTGGAAAGCCACTTCACAGTGGAAGGCATCATATTGCCTTCATATCCAAGATTAGAACGGAGAAATCCAGCCATACTGGGAGAGAGGAAAGTGACACCACTAACAGCTGAGACAAATGAAATACTCATGAGCATTTTGGCACTGCAAACCATGACTGAGTTTTCTCCAGAATGCACAAGTGACATTTTAATCCAGCCCTTTCAGGGGTTCTGCATGTTACACATTCTGGTACATGCAAACAGGGATGGCGGGCAACAGGTTCAACTTTCAGACTTTCCAAATAGGTGCTGCAGGAATGTTTAAAGTGCAGGCCGGGGAACTAGAGAATTCAAGCAAATCTGTATGAAATATTAGATCTAACATTCAATGGAGTATGCAGAATAGCCACAAGCATGGAAAGGTCACAACACCTTGCAACACGGATGTAAAGGACAAGAAGTTGTAATGCCGGCACAGTTGTTCTCTCACAGCTGAGTCTTTTAGACTTTCGAGATAGATGCAGTGCGTAAATAGGCCAATCGGCCCACTGTGTCTGTGCTGACCAATGATCACCCTGTACACCAATATTATCCTATACACTAAGAACAATTTTTTAAAAACAATTTTACCGAAGCCAATTAACCTACAAACCTCTACATCTCCGGAGTGTGAGGGGAAATAGGAGTATCGGGAGAGATCACACGCGGTCACAGGGAGAACGTACAAACTCCATACAGGCAGCACCCGTGGCCAGGATTGAACCTGGGTCTCTACCGCTGCGTCACTGTGTCGCCCTCAACACTTGAGCTCGACATTTGTAGTCGTGCTACAATTGGATACGACGAGGGCCTTCAGTGGGAAAACATGAATGACACATGCAGAAAGATTGTATGCCACATGGATGGAAATGGTGTGAAGGCTTGCCACAAAAGTCACCCAGCTTCACAATGCCACTGTGAATAAGAGTCGGAATATCATGTTGCAGCTCTATAGGACCTTTGTTAGGCTGCATTGGGAATATTGCGTCCCATTCGTGTCACCCCATTACAGGAAAGATGCGGATGCTTTGGAGAAGGTACAGAAGAGGTTTACCAGAATGCTGCCTGGATGAGAGGGTTTCAGCTACAGGGAGAATTGTTTTCACTGGAATGTCAGAGGTTGAGGGGAGACTTGAAAGAAATATATAAAATTATGAGGGCTATCAATAGGGTAGATGGTCAGAATTGTTTTCCCCCCCAAGTGGAAATGTCCACCACTGGAAGGCATAGCAATAAGGTGAGAGGGGGAAAGTTTAATGATAATATGCAAGGTAAGTTTTTTTTTTCCCCACACAGAGAGGGAGGACTTGGAAACTATTGCCAGGGGAGATGGTGGAAGCAGATACAATAGTGGCTTTTGGATAGGCACATGGAAGTGCAGGGAATAGAGGGATATCGATCACGCACAGGCAGATTAGATCAGTTTAACGGCAAAATATCCACCAAAAATATCACAAGCACTTTTAATTAAAACAAAGTAAACTGGTCTTAGGCATCTGTGCAGGAGGATCAATGCTGTTAAGAGGGGAACAGGTTGTTGTGTCGCAAGTGTACAATGATGTTACAGAGTGAATAACTGGTTTATCTGGAATTATGACCTTTAATTCAGTTCAGCCTTCAACACGATAGTCCCCACCAGACTGGCCGAGAAGCTGCTGGAATTAGGGCTCAACACCCCCCTGTGTGCCTGGGCCCTGGACTTTCTCACCACCAGGCCCCAGGTAGTCAAGATGGGAGGGAATACATCGAAGTCCCTCACCCTGAGCACAGGATCGCCCCAGGGTTGCATCCTCAGCCCCCTATTGTACTCCCTGTACACACATGACTGTGTGGCAAGGTTCAGCTCCAACTCGATAATCAAGTTTGCTGATGACACTGTGGTGGTGGGCCTGATCTCAGACAACGATGAGAAGGCCTACCGGGAAGAGGTGGCTGACCTGGCACTCTGGTGTCAGGACAACAGCCTGATCTTGAACATCAAAAAAACGAAGGAGCTGATCATGGACTTTAGGAGGGCACATCATCCGAGGATGTACACTCCATTGAGGATAAATGGGGATACTGTGGATAGGGTGAACTGTTTTAAATATCTAGGAGTCCACATCTCTGAGGATATGACGTGGACATCACACGCCACAGCCTTCGTGAGTAAGGCAAGGCAGCGCCTTTACCACCTCAGGCAATTGAGCAAATTCAGTGTCTCTGAGGATCCTCCAGTGCTTCTACTCAGCGGCGGTGGAAGGCATCTTGTCCGGAAATATTACCATATCTAGGCCATTAGGACTATAAACTCCTATCTCACCAGGGACTAACTTTTATTGTACCACTATACTGCTTTTTTTTTTTTTAAGTGCCATTTTATCCCTTTTTCCTTCCGCCTAAAATAATATGTGATTCTGTTCCATTCTGTTTGTACTTTGTTGGGTTGTTTGTTTGGTTGTCTTTTTGCACAAAGTCCGCGAGCATTGCCACTTTTCATTTCACTGCACATCTCGTATGTGTATGTGACGAATAAACTTGACTTGACTAGACTATCAATTCACTGGAGCTGAAGGACTGTGCGAGTCAAGCTGAGCTGAGGTGAGGTGCACTGGTCTCATCTTGTTCAGTTGGGTTCGACAAGTAATTTAAGCTGCACAGGCACACTAGTCTGGTTCATCTCTCCCAGCTTGACCTTCCCTACAGCTCTGCATTCCTGGTATTCATGTTCTTTTGTTTGTGTTCTCTCCGACATCCTCAGTGAAGTCTCCTCTTCACTGAGTAAAACCCAACACATAATGGGCAATCGTTTTGTTGTGTTGAGACCACTGGACAATCCCGAGGTTCCTGTTTCCTACCACTTTAATACTCTATCTCACTCCTATTGGGACCTATGTGCCTGTGGCCTCCTGCACTGCTATGATGAGGCCCAACAGTATCAACAGCTCAGCTTCCTTCTGCCAAATTGCAGCCTTCAAGATGATCATTAATTCAATAGCTTCAGGTAACTCCCTTCTTTGTTTCTGCTGGAACGGACCAGTTCTGTTGAGAGCATCCATCTATTGGATTATTGGTTCTGTTACTCTCACTCCCAGCTTGACCTTCCGCACAGCTCCGCATTTCTGGTTTTCTTGCTCTTTTGTTGCTGTTCTCTCTGACTTCACTCATCAATATATCAACCTGTTTATCCCATGTTTCACCTATCATCGATATTCCCTTTGTCCTATCCATCCTTTTACCATCCTCGCTGTAACTTAAAATTAGTTCATCTCTTTCCCAATTTCTGACAAAGTATCTCAACACAGATCCCTGACCCATTGAATTTTTCCTGCAATGTTTTGTTTTGAATTCACATTTGCAGCATCTAAAGCCTTCAATGATTGTAATAATGCTGCTACCCTTCAGGGATATGGCAGACCCGAGGATAGAGCAAATTGGAGTTGTAGGCTATGCAAGCTATTCTAACAAATGCCTACCAGCTATAAAGCTATATTAGAAGTGCTGTTTGATCAAATCCTTTGGTTTTCAGACTGACCCAAAGAAGTGACATTTTGAATCAAGGCAGCAGTTCCTTTACCATCAATTAGTATTGATTATAATACTGATCTAATTATAGTCATTAATTAGAATTAGCATTGTCCATAGGCTCTAGTCACATTCCAGATATTCAAAACTAAAAATTCCATCAGTGTAGAACTGGTGATAACCTTCAATGTGGGAGATCTCTCTCCAGTGAGATGTTAGATTACATTTCCATCCACCCTCACAGATACATGGGATTATTTCAAAGCGTTGTTCCCAACACACTGGGGAATATATATTCATCAATGCTCAGCTTATTTGGTTATTATGTTGACGTTTTTGAAAATTTGCCATGACCGTCTATATAGTGTTGCCTTCATTGTCACGGGAAATTATTTCAATGGCTGTCAATTGCTCGTTGGGATTTCCATAATATGAAAATCGTCATTTAAATTCAATTGTTTCCTATGACCAGTTTAGTCTTTTATCCTAAAATGTTTCAAGAAATAGCAAATTGTAATGTTATGGTAACTTACCTCATAAATATTTGGGTGCCACATTTTTGTCAGAAATCTGAAGGTTGGTGGAGAATATGGGTAATCTATTGGGAATTTCAGATGAGCCTAGGAAAAAGATAAAAGGCAAGGTCAAAGCAAGTTACTTTTAAAGCCAGTTTAATGCAATGAATAACTAATGTTGAGTAACTTGCCTGGAACCAAGATACGAGGTAAAGATCACTCCAAGGTAAAATGAGGAATTAACCTTGGAAGCTGATACTAATGCTTCCTAAAACATGTTTGCACATGAGGTGGTATAGCATGCAGAGAAGTGCATAGTAGTTATGTTATTGGACTAGTAACAGAGGCCTGGACTACTGATCTGGAGACATGTTCAAATTCTACCATAAATGCAGGGGAATTTAAATTCAATTAAGTAACCTGCTGATGTGAAACTACTAGATCGCCTTAAGTTAATTTAGTTCACTTTAGGAAAGGAAATCTGCCATTTTTACCAGGCCTATCTAGCCTCCAGACTCAGCGACATGATCGAAATTTAACAGAATCTGAAATAATCCAGTTAACGAGGCAAGAAATCCTAGACCTTCACATGAAATGGATAAGTAAACGGAGTTTTAAATAGAACACTTCTGGAAAAACTATTTTTTGGATGGGTAACAAATGCTAACAAGCAATATGTACGAGGTGTTGAATTTTGGGAAATCAAACCAGGGCAGGACCTTCACAATGAATGTCAGGGCCCTGGGGAATGTTGCAGAACAGAAGGATATAGGATTGCAGGTACAAAGTTCCCCGTAAGTGGTGGCACAGGTACACAGTGTAGTCAGAAGGCTTTTGGTATATTGGCCTTCATCATTCAGGGCATTGAGTACAGAAGTTTCGATGTTTAGTTACAATCGTACAAGATGTTTGTGAAGTTGCATTTGGAGCATTGTATTCAGTTTTGGTCACCCTGCCATCAGGAGGATGTCGTTAAACTGGAAAGATTGCAGAGATTTACGAGATTGTTGTCAGGACCTGAAGGCCTGAGCTAATATCATGGCTGTCTGGAATAGTGAATTTCTAAGAGCCACATCGTAAAAGAATAATTAACGTTTCAAGTTCTGTTGCAGGGTCCCGACCTGATCCATTGTCCATCCACTTCCCTCCACAAATGCTGCCTGACCTGATGAGTTCCTGTAGATTTTTTTTTGTTCAAGGTGTCAGCATCCAGTCTTTTGTGTCTGACCCCTTTCCATGTTGTATATTCTTTGTACTCCTATGTAAAACATTTCTTCTGATCGGCAGACCTTTTTTCCTCCATCACAACACTATCTTATTTCACAACTTCATCGTGGAGAGTGGGGAAAAAAAATAGCAGTTCTCTTCCAAACTTAACCAATAATGCATTTTATCTATGTTCTCACATTTTTGGTCCAAATAGTGTTCTGGTATAGTTATGCGACATACACTTAAAGGCCAAAGTGATGATGTGGTGCCAAGAACTGTCCCTAACTGTCCAGAATGTCCCTCTGCCCCAATGTCCCTAGCTCTTCTGAAGAGATTCTACAGTAAATGTCTTAAGCCCAAGGGATCAACCTCACATTTATGTACATTGAAATTGTTTTGCACAGTGCAAAACAAATTAAAGTTCAGGGCAAGTTTGCAATTTGTAGGCATATACATTAAAGAGACCCTAATTTCTGTCTTTAGTGGGGCATTGAGGGGGAAATGCTCTATGTACTTGCTGCCATTTATTTCTCAACCAAACTAACTGAACTAAACAATAACACTAAAATACACGATGTGGTAGCTCATCACATTGTTGTTTACAGAACAATTAGTGGGAGAAACTAACAATTGGATTACTAATAATTTGTCAGATTTGAGTTTGTTAGCCTGCACTATCGGAAGGGCCCAAATATGAATTTAGCGAGATGCAAACAATTAAAATATTAGTGGGATGAACCCAAGATCTTCCAAGCATTAATAATGAAGACATCAATATGTAATGTTAATCTGTATGCTATCAAATGCCAAGAAACAGATCTAGGGTGGTAATTCCTTATGTCCAACTGTTTGGACGGGAACGGAAGGTAGAAATATGGTGATGGAGTAATAATATGCCACTATGATTTATGATATTGAAATAAAAATATTGAATTAAAGTTAAAATACAAAACAACAACACTATTATAAACAGAAAGGTATTTGCAAAACTAGATGCATAACTGATTTGATCAACAGGGGGCAGCAATTCAATAATACCTCGGTCAAAATATTCTCTTGGGCAAAAGCTTTCTCGCTCACTTGTTTTTTGCTTTCTAAATATAGACATGCACATCAACACTGATTCCGTAATTCCAGCTTGTGCATGAGTATGCACATTTGGTCAGGGCTAAATAAGTACATGCCCTCTACTGCAATCAGCAAATTGTTACCTCAATGCCAGTGAGCACAACTTTTACATAAATATAGCAATTTTTTTATTTTTTTTAAATCAATGATAACATCCTATATACTTTAGATTATATTACTAATTGTGTTTTTGATCAATGTAAATGTGAATTCATACCACAATGAAAAATAATTTGGGTTACAATCAGTGAAAATGAATTACCTTTCTTGTATTCAGAATTCTTGGATAAGCTTTATTGGGTCAATGCAAATGAATTCATCTGGAATTTAGGGGTATTCTGATATCAATCTATAATTCTGTTAAAAAAGATCTAACAAAAACTTTAGAGACTATCACTTCATTAAGGAATCAGTTGAATACGCACTGAATGCCAATGCGCCGTTAAAACAAAAATAATTTAAAGTATGCAGTATGTTCACTCACAACGAGTGAAAGTTTATCAGACAGTAAGTATTTTTCCTACAACTATTACCGGAAGTACTGACATCAGCTCAGAGGCCATTACCCAGCATTTGTGAGTGGGTTAAAAACTCCTAAGGAATTAAACATAGAAACATAGAAACTTAGAAAATAGGTGCAGGAGTAGGCCATTCGGCCCTTCGAGCCTGCACCACCATTCAATATGATCATGGCTCATCATCCAACTCAGTATCCCTGCCTTCTCTCCATACCCTCTGATCCCCTTAGCCACAAGGGCCACATCTAACTCCCTCTTAAATATAGCCAATGAACTGGCCTCAACTATCCTCTGTGGCAGAGAGTTCCAGAGATTCACCACTCTCTGTGTGAAAAAAGTTTTTCTCATCTCGGTTTTAAAGGATTTCCCCCTTATCCTTAAGCTGTGACCCCTTGTCCTGGACTTCCCCAACATCGGGAACAATCTTCCTGCATCTAGCCTGTCCAACCCCTTAAGAATTTTGTAAGTTTCTATAAGATCCCCTTTCAATCTCCTAAATTCTAGAGAGTATAAACCAAGTCTATCCAGTCTTTCTTCGTAAGACAGTCCTGACATCCCAGGAATCAGTCTGGTGAACCTTCTCTGCACTCCCTCTATGGCAATAATGTCCTTCCTCAGATTTGGAGACCAAAACTGTACGCAATACTCCAGGTGTGGTCTCATCAAGACCCTGTCCAACTGCAGTAGAACCTCCCTGCTCCTATACTCAAATCCTTTTGCTATGAAAGCTAACATACCATTCGCTTTCTTCACTGCCCGCTGCACCTGCATGCCTACTTTCAATGACTGGTGTACCATGACACTCAGGTCTCGCTGCATCACCCCTTTTCCTAATCGGCCACCATTTAGATAATAGTCTGCTTTCCTGTTTTTGCCACCAAAATGGATAACCTCACATTTATCCACATTATACTGCATCTGCCAAACATTTGCCCACTCACCCAGCCTATCCAAGTCACCTTGCAGTCTCCTAGCATCTTCCTCACAGCTAACACTGCCCCCCAGCTTCGTGTCATCCGCAAACTTGGAGATATTGCCTTCAATTCCCTCATTCAGATCATTAATATATATTGTAAATAGCTGGGGTCCCAGCACTGAGCCTTGCGGTACCCCACTAGTCACTGCCCGCCATTGTGAAAAAGACCCGTTTACTCCTAATCTTTGCTTCTGGACTTCTGAAGGGTCCCGACCCATGTTCTCCAGGGATGCTGCCTAACCTGCTGAGTTTTGTGTTTCCAGCATTTTATGACTAAAAAAAAGTTGCTATCTGTCCACCTGGTATCATCCTTTCATCATCTTTTCACACACCAATCTCCTCACCCTGCCAATTAAGTCATAGTCCCTCTTACACAAAAGTAATTAACATCCACTAGCATCACAAACATTGACTTAATTTTTTGTCTTAACATAAGAGGCAACTTTTCTCCTTGTGCTTCTGGCAAAGATTTAGAATGCATTTCATGAAATTACATTTCTTTAGCCAATAATTCTCTATCCGTTAAGATGAATTAACAAAATAATTCTAGATTGGGATATACCATTTTCTGATTTAACACCATGTAACTGGAAAATTAGAATGGAAACCCATCTATGAATTTCCAATTATAATAATTTTTCAAGTCTTAAACCAGCTGTGGCAAGATCTTGGGATTATCATAAGAGAAAGCTGAACAAGGTATTTAACAAAGATGGACCAACCAGGCAGATTTAAAATTCATTTGCAAATAAGAGTGTCATATTTTGCAAATCCTTCTAAATTTCTGAAGTGGTCACTAAGTCAGGGAGTTCAATTAATTGTACTTCCAAATGTTATTCAGTAACAAGGGGTTGAAGTAAAATACAAATTTATGGTGTTGAAGACAGACAGCATTAAGTAATGGGTTCATAAACTGGGAATTGTGGGCCTTATCAATTTGCCTTACCTTAAGTGACTAGATGACACCAGTACGCCCAAGAACACTGGCCATATGGCAATCGATAACATGAATACAAATCAGCCATCATCTAATTGGATGATAGTGCCAAATTATTTCCGTACTGACACAAATCTGGGCTCCATATGTAAACATTTTTTGAAATTCCCAGTCTTCTATGCATTGCCATTCTCGAAAATGCCAGAGGCAATTCGTTAAAAATCTATTAATTCAAGTTATTTACTGTAAAATTAATCCTATCAACATTTGTCTGAACATCCAATTATGTGCTACAATGTACTTTACAACTCGTTGTAAAAGCAAATGTGGTACTGTTTTGGAATGCCAAATATTAATCTGTAGTGCTTAATGCTGGAAAACATAGGTGATGGTTTAAGTCATCAGGATGCAGTTACAGTTTTCCGTGGTCCAGGTCCTACACAACAGCTGGATGCATAGCAGCTGGATCTTGCCCCGTTATCTGTGATGTGAAAGCTGGCTCCATTATGATGGCCTCAGTTTCCTACATTTTTCTACATGCACCACATGCATTACAGTCTTTGACGCCTAGCCACCTGTGCACACAACTCTCGATTCACTTAGAACTAGCTTGCTTAATTCTTCCTGCTCACATGACTAGGCAGGAAATGCCTTCCCACTATCTCATTATTTTTAACAAAAAGACCATGCATATCCTACTATTTTTAGGTTTAGCCTTCAGTGCAACCTTTAACATTGATTCTGCTCTTCAGTTTTTAATTTATTCTGACACTGCTCACCTGTCTATGTTATTTAACAATGGGCTTTTTGGCTTTCTTTCCACTTCCCACCACATGAACTGCAGGCCTCAGTTTAATGCCAAATCCATTCTTTCCTGTGATACAAAATTATGGGTTGAAAATAATAAAGTGGTTACAGCCAGAATAGACCTCCTCAAATCAATGCGTTGATTGGTAGAAACTTGTTAGTGTAAAATGACAGATCTCTTAATATATTTGCAATGAGTTGACCAAGTTCAAGATATTTAATTTCTTCCTCCGAAACAATAATTTGGATCCAATCCATATTTTCTTTTGCTCTAAGCAGTAACAGCACTGGTTCTGGCGTAACAACAATCTGTCGGATAAGGCATGTGTCCTCTGGCAGATGCCAGGGTCAGTTAAGCTAGATTAATTTCTCTAACTTTCATATATTCAACTACAACAGTGTAGCCCGGAGAGACAAACAAAATGCATGGTATGTTGAAATCAAAATTGTGGCATTTTGATAGTAATGAACTCAAACCTTCAATTTCAAAGCTACCTTGGAAATTGTTTTGCTTGTTTTTATTTTTATCTTTTGAGGCCAAGCTTTAAAGTTCGATTCAATGAACGTATTTGGAAAAGCAAACAAATGCAATGAGTCTGGTGATCAGTTATATTTAATCGAGCCAAAATATTTAAAGCATAATATTTACAGTTTTTCTGCCCTACCCTTGTCCTCTTTCTGCTCATTTCAGGCCTCTAATGTCACAATCATGCCTGGGCCTCAAACCTATCGTGCGTGTGCACACATACTCCCATATGAATTAGATTTGTGGGCCAGATCATACATGACCGAGTCTTCAGAGATGCTGCCTGACCCGCTGAGTTATTCCAGCATTTTGTGTCTATTTTGGGATATAAACTAGCATCTGCAGTTCCTTCCTACTCATACATGACCCAGCCTGCTCTTCACATTGGCCGCTCGCTACAAAATCAACTGGCAGCACTAACCTATCATGGACCCAAGAGATCCATTATAGTGGAGGACTCCACTCCAAGGCTCTTTCTTGAGTTGGAATGAATTATGCAAGGTAGAACAAGGTGGAGACTACACCTTTTTTGAAGGGCAAGGTGGAGAACTTCCTGAAGTATGAACTGGTCTGGTTTCACAACTTCTCCTCATAGGATAGATGAACATTTCATGCTGCTCTGGCTCATAGCACGGTAGAACAAATACACCAATGCTCATACGACTCAAACTCAAAAACTACCAATGAGGGAAACGGCAAGTATTATGGTGTCCTTGAGAAAACTAAATCGCAGGAAAGATGTCTCCTGGGTGACTTCAATGCCAATTTAGGGAAGGGCCCAAACCTTTGGAAAGGTGCGATACGCAAGCAAGGAGGAGGAAAGATAACTCCAAAGAAGACCTCTTAATGAAATTGTTGGAATCACCACACTGCCTCTGCAAAGTCCTCCAAATTCATTGCTTTAAAGAGTGAACCAACCTCATTGTCTTCTGCCTTATGGTCAAAATGCCCAGGCTCAAGGCTGGCTCCTGTGGATGGGTCACATTATTTGCATGTCTGACACCTGACCCACCCCCAAAAAGTCTACTTCAATCTTCATCTTGAGACTCCAAGAGAGAGGAAACCTATCAAGGGTGATTCAAAGCTTCCTTGGAGAAGTATAACATTTTCACCAGCTTGTGGGAATCCCTGGCCCTGACCGCTAGTGTGTGGGATGGTATTAGGATTCTGGAATCTCTTCATCTGAAGACACTGAAGGCTGCTGAAAACATTGGAAGGAGTGTACCACATTCTATTTGGTGTGCCCATCGGCTCCAACTGTCCCCTCCCAAAGTTGTCCTCAGATTCCACATTGGTCCCACTAGCCACTTCACAACCCATTGAACTGGCTATTCTTGACCCCTAGAGCAGTGCTTCTTAAACTGGTGAATGGTTCACCCACAGGCAAATGGAATTATTTAGGGGTGAATGAAGGGTGAATGACTTAATTTATTCAGTTATTTATATATTTTTTCTATACTTAAAATAGGCATTGCCATTGAGGTGGTTAGTAAACTCCTATTGGTTTTAATGGCAGTGGAGCTGGAAATTTGATATGTTTTCTCTCTACCTGTGGTTTTCTAATTTCAAAGTAGCAGAATATTTCCCAAATTTACTGTAATATAACCTTTTAGAGAAGACCGGACGAGCTAGTGGGATCATAGATTTATAAATGGCAACCCTGGAGGATCGCCGCAGGCAACTGTTGAACTGTAACTTTACTTTGTGTAGCAATTTAGCTACCAAAGTTAATATTTGGTGGTATTGTGAGCTTTCATCAGGGATTTTTATAGGAAGTTATATTTGTTGGATACTAATATATTAAATCACATACTCCATGGTTTTTTGAGCTAGTTTTCCAAGAAATAAAACTGCAGTAATCAAAGCCAGAAAGGGTAGGATGGGGCTGAAGCCCGGTGTTTAGACGTTGGAATGGTTTTGTATCATTCTTATAGAATGATTTTCCAACTCCAGAGGTGATTATACTTTTTATTAATTTACATTTTTTTTTACATCCGTTTTCTTTACATATTTTTAGGATGTTCAAAAAGTTGAATAAAATAAACACTCAAGAAATGAGTTAATTTATGTTTTTTGCTCATGTGACAAAATAAATTATATATAAAATTATACGCAAGGGAGAATTGGACGAAAATTACCAAAAAACATAAGAAATTGTAGTCTGGGGTGAATTAAATTTTGTGATAGACTCAAGGATGAATGACACTGAAATAGTTTAAGAAGCACTGCCCTAGGAACTCCCTAAGGACCAACAGTAAAGAAAATCTCTTTAAAATGCATTATATGTAAATTCCTATATTGTCCAAAATCCTTGTATTAACTGGAAAATAAGAAAGTATAAAGCAAAAAATGAATTAGAAACATTAAAAGCTATGAAATAATTCAATGGTTGATCCTATTATGAGATATTTTTATAAATTATTCAGTTTATTAATAAGAGTTTTGAGAAGCATCTAACATTAATCCCTTTTACACTCCCAGTACTGACCTGACATCAGTGCTTCAGCCAATCTAAAATATCTCTGCCTATATTACCTACTTGGGAAACTGATTTATTTAAAGTGATTGCCACAAGGTTTCAAATGGATATGAAATAATACTACTAGCAATTTAACGATAACAAAAGCCAATTCAATAGGTTTGTAGTTTTTTGAGACTGAACTATTGAGCTACTTAAATATTGGTAATCAGTATTGGTAACCCACATTGATTAGAGGGAGGTCCAATCATAGACCCTATTGAGATATTAAATATGTTTAAATAAACAATAAGAAACGTTGAATACACTCAGTGGCTCAAATAGGATCTACAGAGAAAACCAAACTTTCAGGCCAATAACAGTTTGACTAAAGATTATAATCAAATTATTAATTGTCTCTCTCTCTTCCTCTGATGTGGCCTGACCTGAGAATTTCCAGTACGTTTTACTTTATTTCATATTTCTGTCTTTCTAGGTATTTTGCAAATTCTTGTGAATATTGTCAATATTTGCAGTATGTTTGAACTCCAAGCAAGATCTACATCCACTTTGAAATGAATTATAGCATAAAGTCTTTTTTTTTAATATAAAGAGCCCAGCTTCAACTTTGTTGAAAAAGGGAGCAATGAAAAGTAGCCATTTAAAACCCCTGTGGCAACCTGTAAATTCAGCTTAATCACTTCTCCAGTTTTCTTCAATTGTGATATACATTCCATTATTGTCCTATCTACTACCTTAACTGAAAAAGACCTATCCACTATCCTCTTCTCCTCTTTTGGGTGTGCTGATAGCAGTTTTTGTTGCATTTAGCTGAGTTCGATATCTATCCCTGTTCTCCTGAGTTATTTTCCTTAAACCTGTAAAAAGAAAATTTTATTTTAGACTATTTGACCAGATCTTTATCTTGATTTGTTCTACCATACGCTTTTAATTGAAACATAGGAACATACAAGCCCCTGGTTTATATAAATGTGGCTTCAGTTTGTATAACAATGGCTTTGAAGCCATTTCAATAACTGTCTCATCTGGTTTACGTATATCTATCTTTATCAATATGCCTAAAACAAACTATAAAAATTATCCAACCACTATATGTGGGATACTGTTGCATAGAAATTTGTTGCTGAATTCATTTACAATGATGCGTTGGGATGATCTGACATTGTGAAAGACACCAGAGTAAAACCTTGGTTGGGATTAGAAACTGTTTCTGAACAAAAATAGTAGGATAAAATAGAAGAATCTTAAAATTATTTTAATTGGCTTTGTGAGAGATATCACTATTCCACCTGCATGTGTTAATGTTAACACTCTGACAAAAAACATAATATGAAAAACATGATGCAATATTCATGAACAGAATTGAATGCCATTTACAGTAGTTCCATTCTATGCATCTTTGAAAAGTACTTGCAGGATCAAATGCAACAATTCAAGTGCCTCCACAACCGTGAATCAAGAGGCATGAGAGGAGATGAGAGCAGCAGGGTGTGGAGGTGGTGTTGGAAGGAGGGCATAACAATTAGTGCTGCTGCCTCAGTTCTGGGGATCCACATTTGACCCTCACCTCAGATGTTGTAATGCAAGGGTTCCCAACCTGGGGAAAATTTGTTGATTCTGGATTTGTACATATTTTTTCTAATTGACTGACTGTATTTGGTTGTGGTATACAGGTGCACAACCTTTTATCCGGTGTTCCGGAAACCGAAAAACTCCGAAAACCGGCCATTTTTTCCAGGATGTCGTCTGCACACCAAAGCTCGCGTTTGGCGCCAAACTTGACCCGAAACGACCCACGGTCAACCCAGGTCTGTACTACTGTAGCGGCTGCCTCCTCCCCGGAGACCGGAAACATCTGTAAATCATTGCTTAAATGTTAGTCAGTTCGTTTGGAGGGCTTTTATGTGAAGGGGGGGTTGAAGGGGTAAACTTTAATTCTTAGTCCCCTACCTGGTCGGAGAGGCGGGGAGCGGTCAATGCGTTACCGGGTCGCCATGCAGTAAGCTCCGCAGCGCTATGGCCGCCAATTCCCAGCTGGGGCTGCGGGCGGCGCCGGTTGTAGCTCCGACCCCGGCAACTCTACCCCTGGCTGCGAGGCGCTCCAAATCCAGCGCCGCCTGCAGCCCCAGCTCCACAAATGTTGGGAGTCGGTGGCGTCGCAGCGCTGGGATACCAGCGGGGAGCGGGCAATGCCTTACCGGGTCGCTGTGCGGTAAGCTCCAGGGCGCTGAGGCCGCCTTCTCCCAACATTCGCGGAGCTGGGGCTGCAGGCGTCCGACCGCGGGCGGTGCTGGATTTGGAGCCCGCAGCCCCAGCGGCCGGACGGAGCCCCCAGCTGTTGGGAGTTGCCGACCAGGTAGGGGACTAAGAATTAAAGTTTCCCCCTTCACCCACCCACCCCACCACATAAAATCCCTCCAAACTAACTGACTAACATTTATGCAATGATTTACAATGATTCCCCGGTCTCCGGGGAGGAGGCAGTCGCTCCAGACTTTTCAAGCCGCCCGCGCTACCTACCTAATCTACGCTAAAAATCTTCCATTCGGAAATCCGAAAATGTCCGAAATCCGACAAGTGTCTGGTCCCAAGGCTTTCGGATAAAAGGTTGTGCACCTGTACTAGTATCTGTTCATTAGTTGTTCATAAATAAGTGAAATAACATTGTTATGTGCTATTAAGGTTGCCAGGGGTAAACGGGATGAAAAAGGTTGGGAACCCCTGTTGTAATACAAAAGATACCAGTCTTTCTGTAACTGCATGGGTATCACCGTCTGTGCTCTGGTTTCCTCCCACATCTCAAAGACATGGTTATGATGTATTTTATCTGCTCCTGATTGAACTGTGTCTTGGCTACTGGTGCATATTTGATTAGAGAAATGTGTTGTGTTGGTGAAAAATTAGTTCTAAGAAATACTGGTTTCAATGGAACTTTTGAAACTGACGATGTTAAAAATACTGCACTACCATGCAACGTATTTCCATTTTTTTTGTAAAGTTAATTGCACCTGCAAATTGAGCATCATATAATTTATATTGTGCATCACATCTTTTTAATGTATCCAATTCATTCCCATAGAAAGAGACTCTATTCTTTTAATAACTAACTTTTAGTTGTAGACAAATTCATTGGTGGCAAGTTGGGCCGAAGGGCCTGTTTCCACACTATGTATCACTATGACTATGTAATTAACTATTAACATAGTGTTAAAATGGTACAAATGTTTGAAATTTAATTTAGTTCATATATCCCCTTACAAATACTGTATCTAAAAACAATTCAATACATTTTAATGTTGAGGCAGCCAGCAAAATTCTATTTTCACAAACCAATGACAGAGAAGTACAACTCAAACAGCAAATTTTGGAACATTATCACTTAACAACACTCAACAATAAGGGCGGCACGGTGGTGCAGAGACCCGGGTTCAATCCTGTCTACGGGTGCTGTCTGTACGTTCTCCCCATGACTGCCTTGGTTTTCTCCGAGATCTTCAGTTTCCTCCCACACTCCAAAGACGTTCAGGTATGTAAATTAATTGGCTTGGTGGATGGGTAAATTGTCCCCAGTGGGTGTAGGATAGTGTTAATACGCGGGGATCGCTGGTCAGTGTGAACTCGGTGGGCCAAAGGGCCTGTTTCCGCGCTGTAAACTAAACTAAATACATCTCTCAGTTCTCCTAACGTTGCTTTATCTCCTGTTGTTGCTCCAGCGACATTAGTTCAAATCGCAGCACCATGAAAAGAACATTTCAGAACAGACAGGATACAGGAGGAAGGAGATGGTTTAACCCATTAGTCACTCGCCATTTCATAGCAAAAGTAAACTGGCTGGTCCCATTCCCGTGGCTTCTCCCCCAGAGCCATGCAAAAAGTTTCTCTAGAACCATGCAAAAAGCTTTTTTCTCCAGCGCCCTTCAAAACATCACAAATAAATCAATTTCTTAACCATTCTGTGTCATTCCAAGCACATAATTGACCACTAAAATGGCCAGAGAGCTAACCTAATGGTACAAACATATAAAAGCAAAAATAAAAAAAGCTGCAAATATCGGAAATGGCAAATTAAGCTGAGCATGCCGGAAAGTCTCAGGTCAGGCAACACCTGCAGAGAGAAACTGAGTTAACATTGGAAATGTTCCAACTGATGACCTTTCATCAGGACAGTGCATTTCAGAACAAGTCTAGAGCAGATGGTGGTTGAACCAGCACCAGAGGGAAATCTCTCTGTTTCATCGGTGCATGATAACACTAACAGCAGTAAATACTGCATGGAACTTGCAGAAACAAAGCTCTGTATTTACAATGAGTACACTCTCCACCTTGTTTTGTGGCAGCAGAACATTGTTGGATGACATAGCGAGTCTACTTCTTACTTAAATTGATTGCAAAACCATCAGCCTTGACTTTTATGCTCAGTACATCAGCTCCAGATGCTCAAAACTCTGCATGTGGCTGCCTACCATTACCTTAATGGAAATTAAGGATGGACCGTGCCAATGATGCCCACTTTCTTTAAATTTATAATTAAATATCACCTAGATGCAGGATCTCTCTCTCCAGGTTCCTAGGTCAATCATATTCAACTGCTTTATCAATAACCTCTTTCATCATAAGGTTAAGGGAATACTATCGACAATAATTAACTTTCAGCTATACTAAAATTCTCCAGATCATGAAACCTTCATGTCTGCTTGGACTTTGATCTGAACAGTATTCAGGTTGTGGATGATAAATTGTCGTTATAATGCCATCACCCAACTGCCGGGTGATGGCAATCTTCAATCTCTGGACAGGATGCAAAGAGATTTACCAGGACACTGCCTAGGGTAGCACATTACATATATGAAGAAAGTCTGAGCAGGCTGAGTTTATTTTCATCAAAGCACAGGAGGCTGAGGCTGCGGATCAAGAATCACAAAATTGAGGAGCATAGGATGTAGAAGGTGAGAAACCTTTCCCGTTAGCAGAGTTGTCTAAAGCCAGAGGGTATAAGATGAAGGTAATGTGCTTCAAGGCGATCATGAGGAAGAAACTTTGCATCCAGAGTTGTTGCAAACTAAAATGCACTTCCCTAAAGAGGTATTTTTACCACATCTAAGCAGTGTTTGGAGGAGTATTTGATAGCAAAGCATAAATGGTTGCCGATCAAGTATTAGTAAATTAGATTAACAGAGACAGGTACCCAATGATGACATGGATATGGTGGGTTGAAGGCCTGCAGCTGTGCTACATTATTCTGATCTTTAAAAGTCTAACCAGCTCATCTTGACATTCAAAAAGGTATTTCCATAACTAAATCTCACCATCATTAACTTCTTGCAAGTCTCCTTCACTCTTGACTTGACCATAAACTTAATCGCAACAACCGTATACATGCTTCAGTTTATTCAAAACCTGGAGATGTTCCAATACATGGTGTTCACAATTTAATCATGGAAACAGGAACATTGCAAGATGCACGACTTCGTGCCAAGGGACGCACTGAAGCTTGGTGAGGTAGCCACCAGGTCTTTCGGGGAAAAGACCAGATAAGGGTTCTCCTGCTATTGAACAATAGGGCTGGGGCTTGTGTAACCTTACACCTCTTGTGCTAAGTAAATGTTTGTGAGGAAAATCAATGTTATAATGAAACTATTGCAAACAACTGTAATGAAACATGAATAATAACGGATGAATGTCCCGTACAGCATAAATGTACATTTTGTATCTAAAGCATGTTTTTGGAAAACACAAATACTGTGGGTACATCTGCAAGTCAAAGGCTGGGTTCTCTGCAGCAAGTCTGTTATTTCCTGGCGTGTCAACTAAAATTTATTGTATGAAGTACTCCCTGGGTACTTGCATGAGTACAGATCTAACACCAATCAAGAACTGGACATCTTGTAACACAAAACGGTTCATTTAATTGATACTGAGCTTTCCATTTTAAACAGTCATTCCTCCACTTTTGCACATAATAAAAAAGCACTGCTGAAAAGTTGAGGTATCTTTGAAATTATCTCTCAAATCACAATCACCACTACCTTGGGCAACGTCATATGGAAATAGTATTAATATTAATAGTGATACTGATTAAAGCAAAAGAGAGATCTGTTAAAATATTGTGCCTCTTTTTCGTGGAATCCCCATTTCTAATTGCAATACATTCTTGCTGAAGGTTATGGACTGTCTGTTTTAATATTCACCACTGTACATCTATTGATCTGTCTCTTAGCTTATTTGCATGGTCCAACCTGGACAACTCCACTTTCATAACATTGTAATCATTGCCCTTATTTAAGAGAAAGACTATTTAGTTTAGTTCATTGTCACTTGTCCCGAGGTACAGTGAAAAGCTTTTGTTGCTTTTTGTCGCTAACCAGTCAGCAGAAAGACTGAGGTAGACACAAAATGCTGGAGTTGGAGAGAAGGAAGGGGTGATGTTTCGGGTCGAGACCCTTCTTCAGCAGAAAGACTATACCCGATTACAATTTAGCCATCCAGTCTACATATACATGACAAAGGAAATAACGTGAAAACCATTTAGTGCAAGATAGAAGTCCAGTAAAGTCCGATTAAAGATAGTTTGAGGGTCTCCAATGAGGTAGATAGTAGCTCAGGACGGATAAAAAGAGAAAATACTGGAAATGCTAAACAGGTCAGTCATGTGTGAGGAGGGAAACTGAATGGGGAGAAGCAATGCAAATCTTTCACAATTTAGAAGCCAAACTGAAGGTTTGGAGATTTGATTATCAAAAGTGTAGCATCGCTCTTTCTGAGTAAATACCTGTGCCACGGGATCAGTTGCACAGGTCGGCAGCATTTTTATTTCAGAATGCAATTCAAAAACATATCACCAGCACAACAGGAAATAGCTTAGCTGCTAAATCAAATGCATATTTCCTGAAACAAAATCTATACGGTAGCATTTCACACGTGATTTTCAGATTTTTCTATTAACATTTAAAATAAGGAAGAAAATAGGTCAAAATAACAGAATGAAGGCAAAAGTGAATGCAAAATTCTCTATAGAGTAGCATTTACTGTCTCAGCTGTGAATGCAAAACATTGGGAAGTACAAGGTTATGATGTTGAGTATAAAACTAAAAAGTTTACAGAATACAGACCTTGCTTGCACTGGTCCATCTCTCATAACTGCAGACTTTTGAAAATATTTAAGAATTAAGTAAATAATGTAATTTAAAGATATATTTTAAACAAGTTATCTTCTAAACTCTTAAGTAAATAAAAACAAAAAAGATCCATGACTTAAGAAGGATGACCCTTGCTATACATGAATGCCTAATAGGATCTTCACCAGACTATCAGGGATGCCATGAGAAAGTAAAGAATCCTTTATTGTCATTCAGACTTTTCAGTCTGAACAAAATTTCGTGCCTGAACAAAAGTGCCGGAAAGTACCAGAACAAGCTAGAGACTCAATTCAATCAAGCAGGTGCCAGGTAACTGTGGTAGGACTCGAATACCATCATGGGCTAAAAGCCAAAATTGGGGTGATCACAGGCAAAGATGCATCTATACTGGATAAGCTCAATGCTTTTATGTCTATTTTGAACAGTCAAACAAAGTCCAATCAAGGTGCTGGCTGCATCCCATTCATTTCAGTGACAGAAGGAGATCTGTTTCATGAGAGAAAAATTTGGAAAGTGGCCTGCCTCAATGGACACTCTGATTACTTTCTGAAATCAAATGCCAATCAACTGGCAAGTCTTCACATTTTCATCCTTATTCACAAATTCAACAATCTACTATCCAGATCTGTTTCAACGAAACCTCCATTATTCCAGTCCCGGTGAACAGTAGAGTGACCTGTCTCAATGACTGTCATCCAGTAGCTTCAACATCGACCATAATAGAGTGACTTGAAAATCTGGTAATGTCCAATATCCATGTTTGTCTCTTGGAATTTGCATACAGGAAAATACATCTAAGAGTCGAAGAGGGGGCACCCTCTCCATTCTTTTACATTCAGTTCCATGACAGTAAGGAAGCTATTCATTGACTAGATCCCAGCCTACAAGCTCATCTTAGTTTAGTTCAGAGATACAGCGCGGAAACATGGCTTTTGGCCACCGAGTCCACGCCAACCAGCGATCCCCGTACACTAACTCTATGCTACACACACAAGGGACAATTTACAATTATACCAAGCCAATTAAACTACAAACCTGTACGTCTTTGGAGTGCGGGAGGAAACCGGAGATCTCGGTGAAACCCCACACAGGTCACGGGGATAACGTACAAACTCTGTACAGACAAGCACCCGTAGTCAGGATTGTACCCAGGTCACTGGCGCAGCAAGGCAGAATCTTTACCGTCATCAAACTAAATGCCTGGACCTAGGCCTTGGGGTCTCGATCAGCAACTGGCTTCGGGACTTTGTCACTGGAAGGTTTCAGTTGATTAGAATTAATCATAACATTTCCTCCACACTGCCCCCCCTCTTCTTGCGAATGAAACATAAACCAAAGGAATAGTTAGATCTCAAGCCAGGTGATGAGCAGCCAGGTTGTTGTCTCATAGTTGGCTGTCTTGTTCTGCTCCGCATTCACAGGCTGGGCTCTGGCGGAGCCCCCATCTCCACATGCTGGCATTGAAACACCCAACTCCAGTACAAAGTCTGTTGAGCTTCACACATGCTCCTCTGGGGAGGTCAGACCCTGGACAGCTTTTATCTGTTGAAGAGATGTAGCTGTGTAATGGAGATGAGGTTGCCTTCCACTCCTGTGACCACTTGGTGGCTATCCAGTGTGCTTTTGTCTCAGTTGGCTGGATGGATGCTAGGAGTTGTTTTCCATGTGGAGCAACGGGGTGATGGGACCCTCAACACTGGTGGTCTTCAAGGTGATCGAACCCCTCTCTACTGTACATCCACGATTGTGTGGCCAAGCCAAGCAAACTCAATCGTTAAGTTTGCTGATGGTATCACTGTTGTCAGCTAGATCACCAACAACAACAACAACAAGATGGAAGTGCAGTTTTGGTCTCCTAATCTGAGGAAAGATTCTTGCCATAGAGGGAGTACAGAGAAGGTTCACCAGACTGATTCCTGGGATGGCAGGACTTTCATATGAAGAAAGACTGGATTGACTCGGCTTGTACATGCTAGAATTTAGAAGATTGAGGGGGGGGATCTTATAGAAACTTACAAAATTCTTAAGGGGTTGGACAGGCTAGATGCAGGAAGATTATTTCCGATGTTGGGGAAGTCCAGGACTAGGGGTCACAGTTTAAGGATAAGAGGGAAGTCTTTTAGGACCGAGATGAGAAAATCATTTTTTACACAGAGAGTGGTGAATCTGTGGAATTCTCTGCCACAGAAGGTAGTTGAGGCCAGCTCATTGGCTATATTTAAGAGGGATTTAGATGTGGCCCTTGTGGATAAAGAGATCGGGGGTATGGAGAAAAAGCAGGGATGGGATACTGAGTTGGATGATCAGCCATGATCATAATGAATGGCCGTGCAGGCTCGAAGGGCCGAATGGCCAACTCCTGCACCTATTTTCTATGTTTCTATGTTGCACGACATTTATACTATGCTTATTGTTCCAATAGAGTTAGTCTACAGAACAAATAAAAAACTATTCAACCTAAAATGCCTTTTTGCCAGAACCAGATCACACCAAACCTCAGTCACTGAGCTGCAGTATTTAGCCTCACCATCTACAAAGGCCAGTATTTTAAATCTTAAACTCTCTTTAATGTAGGGGCATTGTTAAAGCAGAATGACACATTAACAGTTCTTCCATCTCTGACAACATACTTGCCCCAGAGTGGATTGGGAGAAATGAGTCATGGGTTCAGCAATTTCCTCCTCTTACTTCTCTAACCAGAATAGGTGCATTATATTTAAAAATCCTACTGACTTGTTTAAATAGTAACACATTTGCTCTGAAACAACATTATCTCTTCTTTGGTAGACAAAAATGCTGGAGAAACTCAGCGGGTGTGGCAGCATCTATGGAGCAAAGGAATAGGTGACGTTTCAGTTCCAGATCCTTCTTCCTTCGCTCCATAGATGCTGCCTCACCTGCTGAGTTTCTCCAACATTTTTGTCTGCCTTCGATTTTTCCAGCATCTGCAGTTCTTTCTTAAACATTATCTCTTCTTTGAATGTTATGACAATATGTATCACTTATTTTTTGGTCTTCATATCTTTATTGTGCATTCATTTCCCCTGCCAAATACAAAATTTTATATTTTTCTAGAATCCTATTTGCTACTTTTCTAATCATCTTGAAAAAATGAACACTTGATCCGAGTTGTGTGGGAAGGAACTGCAGATGCTGGTTTAAACTGAAGATAAGACACATAATGCTGGAGTAACTCAGCAGGACAGGCAGCATCTCTAGAGGGAAGAGATGGGTGACGTTTTGGGTCGGGTCTGAAGGAGAGTCACGACCCGAAATATAACCCATCCCGTCTCTCCATAGATGCTACTTGATCTGAGTTTCTTTCACCATGAGTTTGAACTAACACAACTATAATTACCATAATTAATATTGTCACTTCATCTACTCAGCTAAATTTCCTAAAACCAAGTTGTGTAATAAAAAAAGAGTGTATATGTTGCTCTGCTGTCAAAGCAGAGGGAATTTCAACTTTCATTTATCATTACTGAATTGATTGAAGTACATAAACATTTTAGTACAAAAGCAAAATACTGCAAGTGTGTGTTCACATTTTAGTACTCCTTCATAAACGCCCTAAGTATTAATATGGTTAGAGTGCAGGAAGCAAAAGGTTATTCTGATACTAACCAAGAAATTAGTAATGGTGTTTGCAACATTACAAGATTAATTTGGACAGTACTTGGAGCTACAATACAACAATGTCAAGATAAAAGATAGAAAAGAGAATCAGCAGAACAGTTTTGATCACCAGTTCAAATCTGCAGTTACCTTCAACTGTAAACTGTGTTAATATATTTTACCCATTTCAACTATCCATGTAAGAGCATCATCCATCTACTGAGATAATCTCAGTCACTACATAAAATGCAGCTGTTGTTATATTTAGAGCAATATGGTTTATCTGAATGTTATGTAGTAAATCTAAAATATTTAAAATAACGCTCTGTTGTCATTATCAGGCTCAAGGTATTTAACCTTGAAGTGCTTTTGATATGGCAGCCAGACACAAGGTGTTTTAGGCTTTCTCTGTGTTTGATTTAAACCGAAGTAGCTGTAAATCGGATAATTTTCTTCTAATTTTCACTTTCTGCAGGATTAGATTTTCCACCTCTATGCTGTGTCACCATAATTTGCTTATTGCATAAGTAATAAAACATTGTTAGTTATTATCGTTAAAAAGCTTTTTATTCCAAAATCCTTTCTACAGGCTTTAGCAGTGAAAATGAATGCAACGTCCATCTTCAATTTCATGTCTAATTAGTGATCATTTGAAGTCATCATTAATCATAGATAAGCAAGCAGATTAACTGAACCCAAGATGGAAACAGATAACTGACCTGTCCACGTGCATCAATCTACTAGGGTGATCTTGTGATAAGAAGGCAACTGGCATTAATTATTCATTTTGATCAATCTATTGCTTTCACACTGGTTTCAAAATTGTACTGAGTCACCACTCGTTTGCATTGAATGTACACTAAAGTACTTTTAAACAAAGCATTTTTGTTTTATCTTATACATTTCTTGCATTTATAAACTGAGAATGTTGATTTCTGTATCTGTACCTACTCTAAAATTGCCAATTAAAATTAAGCTGGTGTACTGATATGATTTGTTACAACCTCCAAGTATTTTTCAACTGAACTGAGGAGTATCAATAAGGTTGACTATTAGATGCTGATATTTGTTAACCTCTGCTCTCACTTAGAAAAAAATCTATATCTGCAAATGTTCTTTTTCTTACTAATATTATTTATACTCCAGACCTGGGCTTTGTTGTGCAGGGCAGCATGCAAAAACTACTCAGTGCAAATTCTTGGAATTGGTTTATAATTGCTCAATTAGAACAGTTGGCCTTAAAACCAAATGGTCGAGTGACCAACAAATGCAAATTCATTGCTCCACAATCCCCTTTTAAAAACTACTACTTTGCCAGTCCCTTGGGATCAAGGATGATTTCTTCCCACTCCAGTTTTGGGGGTTTGGAGATGACCAATGAGGCCAATGTGGGAATTGGAGGTTTCCAAGGATTGGCCTCCATAAATTGTGTGTTAGAGAGTTAGTGTGAATGGGTGATACATGGTCAGCGTGAATTTGGTGGGCCGCAGGGCCTGTTTCCATGTGAATCTCTAAAGTCTTAATTTGACGAGATATGCCTGACACGGACAGTTTGTGAGATAGTGTGATCCTTCTGCTACTCCTAGTGTTTGTATATTCCAGCTGAATGGACTCAACATTCTTACTGTCATCCTGAATTCTCCTCCTCTGCTTTAAGTGGTCATGGCTCAGAGATTCCCAAAAGTCATTGCTGATTAGTTCACAGGAATACAAGAGAGAATTGGTCTTACAGTCAACATCCACAGGACAAAGCTCATTCACCAGCCTTCAATTGCTTCATGCTACCTTCTGATGAACATAGTTTATCGTGAGACCTTGGGAAACATGGACCACCTCATACATCTGTGCAGTGACCTCTTGGCTAAGGCAGCATCTCCAATATGCCAGCATAGCATTTGCCTGATTAAACAAGAGGGTATTCCAAGCTACAGACCTTGGATCCAGCACAAAAATGCACTCTGTGCTAGGTAGCAGTGATCCTTGCTCTCCTAATATGCTTCTGAGACCCAGACTACCAACAGCGGGCAACTTGAGGCTCTGAATAGGCACTAATCCTATCTCTGCAAAACCCTCAACATTTTTGGACTAAACAAACCAACATTGTATCATCTTCCAGATCACCAGCGTTAGTCACCATTAATACTGAGATACTGAGTTGGATGATCAGCCATGATCATATTGAATGGCGGTGCAGGCTCGAATGGCCTACTCCTGCACCTATTTTCTATGTTTCTATTGATCAATAATGCCATTGAGCAGAAGATCAGTATAACTTGGCACTGGTTACATGGGGAGAATTGAAGACATAACATGTGATAAACGGGCCAAATGGCCTCCCTCAGCACCTATTTTTCTATGTTTAAAAGCAAAACCTGATCGCCTGCTCCCCAATTGAATGGGACAATATTTTTCTGAACACCCCCCATCCACCACTTTAATCACTGAATAAAAATGTGTCTGTTTTTATAATTATAATCCCTTTCTAACTTTATGGTTTCCTTGAGGAAGTCCACCTCCAGTTTGAAAACCTAGGTCTTATCTATATGTACTTCAACAAGGCCTTTAATAAGGTTCCGCATGGTAGGTTGCTCTGTAAGGTTAGATGAATGGGATCCGTTGAGAGCTAGGTAACTGGATAGTTTTCTTAATGGGAGGAAACATGTGGTGGAAGGTTATTTTTCACACTAGATACCTGTGACTAATGGTGTGCCTTAGAGGATCGGTGCTAGGCTCATTGGCATTTGTCATACTTTTTTTCCTCCCTTTGAAAGTCTATTCAGGGAACTATACAGCAGGGTCTGTCTCCTTTTTCTCACGAGTTCATCATAGTATGCCATTACTTGACTGATGTACGATCAAAGATGTTTTTGTGGAAAAAAAATTCTGCCATTGGCAGGTTGTGTAGCACGATTCTTCCGAGTGGAATGTGCCACAGCAATGAGACCATCTTACATAATTTGAGGGTCAGGTAGAAGATCAACATGTAGTAACAAGAGGTGGCTTGCACACCCAAGTTCTAAAGAAAGCTTGATGCAGCCACACAAAAAGGAAGTTACCATCAGGGTTTGTCTTACACAGAGTAAGTTTCTGATCGCAGATACTGACGAATCTGCAGGCCGACAGCAAGTCCGAATGGAGAAAGATGTTGGCCATGACCTGCTCTGATGAGGGGTTGCAGACCTGAAGCAATGCCCATTTCTCTTTCCAAAGATGCTGCCTAACTAGTTACATTTTATCCAGCACTTTAGCCATACACCGTTTCTGTAACCTAATATCACCACACAGCACTCTTCAATATTCCCGTTTTGTCTCTTTGACAATGATTGAAAATACCTCAGGATTCTTTCTGACATTTTATCCAGCAGGGATAAAAGATTTATGAGACAGGCTTAACTCTATATGTTACCCATGCGTTTAGTAACTGTCAGGTAGCTCTTACCCTAAGCTCATATTCAGGCCCCGGTTCATGTAGATTACTTGCCTAATCGGAAAAGAAAACCTTGTGAGGAGAGCAGGAGATACTACTTGCCATCAAGTGCATTATTCAGGATATGAATTCACAAAATGAATTTAATCTTCTTTTGGGACTTCACCAATGGGGTTGTCTACACCAACATCCTTTTCTTTTTTTAGCCTGCAAGGTTCCTTTCTCACTCGTGACCCATGGACACTAGGGCAATCAATGAGGGTAGGGCATTGCCATTGTCTGCATGGATTATAGAAATTATGCTGATGCAGTTCACCATGGTAGGCTGATGCATGGGATTCTCAGTGACTTGATACAATGGATTCAGAACTGGCTTAATCATAGATGAGAGGTTTGTAGTGGAAGGGCATCATAAGTCATAAGATCATAAATAATAGGAGTAAAATTAGGCCATTCAGCCCATCAAGTCTACTCCGCCATTCAATCTTGGCTGATCTATTTCTCCCTCAAACCCCATTCTCCTGCCTTCCCACTACGATACAAAACAATACCAACTCATCCACCAGTAACAGTGCCTCTGGCAGAACAGCCAACCACGTCTTAGGCTGCCATGAGAGGAGAGAGACGGTCGTGCCCACTACTCCAGCTCCAACACCCAACAGCCAGACACTCATCATACACACTGCTGATGTCACACACACACACACATTACGGAAGCCGGTCCGGGCAGGATCCCAGGACAGGTTCTCGGAGACTGTGCTGTTGAGTTAACTGATGTAGTTACAAAAAAATTCCAATCAATCCCTGGCACAATGCATGGTCCCCACACGCTTAAAAACATCATAAATAGTGCCAGTTCCGAAGCAGACAGCCATAACCTCCCTCAACGACTATAGGCACTAACACCAATAATCATGAAGTGCATGGAGAGATTGGTCCTTAAGCGCATCAAGGCCTCTCTCCCATCAACCCTGGATCCACACCAATATGTGTACAGAGCAAACAGATCAACAGATGACACCATTGCCACTGCCCTCCATACTGTACTGCTCTACCTAGAACAGGGAGCATACGCACAACTGCTATTTGTGGATTACAGCTCTGCATTCAACACAATCATACCAAGTAGACTGGTCTCCAAGCTGTCCGATCTACACAACATCCGCCTTTGGATTAAGGACTTGCTAACGAACCCGCCAGTCAGTCAGGATGGGAGTCACTACTCCCTCTATACCTATGACTGCATACCGACCCACAACACCAACACCATCATTAGATTTTCAGACAATCGACTGATTGACCAAATGGTGCCAGCACAATAACCTGGCTCTCAACACCAGCAAAACCAAGGAACTGATTGTGGACTTTGGAAGGGGTAGGATAGGGACCCACAATCCTGTTTATATCAAGGTGGAAAGGGTCAAGAACTTCAAAGTCCTGGGCGTGCATATTTCCGAAGATATTTCCTGATCCCAGAACACTGATGCAATTATAAAGAAAGCACATCAGCGCCTCTACTTACTGAGAAGATTACGGAGTCGTTTTGTCAAAGAGGACTCTTTCGAACTTCTACAGGTGCACAGTAGAGAGCATACTGACTGGTTGCATCGTGTCTTGGTTCGGCAACTTGAGCGTCCAGGAGCAGAAAAGAATGTAGAAAGTTGTGACCACTGCCCAGTCCATCATCGGCTCAGACCTCCCCACCATAGACATAGAAACATAGAAAATAGGTGCAGGAGTAGGCCATTCGGTCCTTCGAGCCTGCACCGCCATTCAATATGATCATGGCTGATCATCCAACTCAGTTTCCTGTACCTGCCTTCTCTCCATACTGCCTGATCCCTTTTGCCACAAGGGCCACATCTAACTCTCTTAAATATAGCCAATGAACTGGCCTCAACTACCTTCTGTGGCAGAGAGTTCCAGAGACTCACCACTCTGTGTGAAAAATGTTTTTCTCATCTCAGTCCTAAAGGATTTCCCCTTTATTCTTAAACTGTGACCCCTTGTCCTGGACTTCCCCAACACCGGGAACAATCTTCCTGCATCTAGCCTGTCCAACCCCCTAAGAATTTTGTAAGTTTCTATAAGATCCCCCTCAATCTTCTAAATTCTAGCGAGTACAAGCCGAGTCTATCCAGTCTTTGTTCATATGAAAGTCCTGACATCCCAGGAATCAGTCTGGTGAACCTTCTCTGTACTCCCTCTATGGCAAGAATGTCTTTCCTCAGATTAGGAGACCAAAACTGAACGCAATGTACAACTGCAGTACAACCTCCCTGCTCCTATACTCAAATCCTTTTGCTATGAATGCTAACATACCATTTGCTTTTTTTCACTGCCTGCTGCACCTGCATGCCTACTTTCAATGACTGGTGTACCATGACACACAGGTCTCGTTGCATCTAGTAACTTCCAGAAGTTCAGAATTTGCTGTAGGTTATACACTGCTGTTTTACAGTCCCTTTATTTTTGCCTCCTTCAGTGTTACTAATGGGAAGAGTGGCCTTAGCAGAAACTTTAAGTATTTGCAGCAGAGTATAATGTTTTTACAATTAAACTGGTTAGTACGAGGCGTAAATAAGATGCTATTGTTGGATTAAATAATTATTATTGCTCAGGAAAATCTCCTGTCTTGTAGAAACTAATTAAGTTTGAGAATTGTAATTCCTTCAAGTAAGCATTTTAACACTTAACCAAGATGAACAAGATCTGTAACAGTGAGCTTTGGTAAAATGTTTACCCTTCCCTGGCTGTCATGTCAGTAATTCCCACTACTCCTGTGCTTTCACCAGTATGGGTTTTACAGATTTTGCCAGCCTTTGTTAAGTTCAGATATAGTTTGTTATATGAATGTTGTCTCTTGATTCACTTCCTTTTAAACTACATGTGGCATTTTTCTTGTCTGAACCAAGTTTCAGATAACATGATTGCCGCAACAGGAATACTAGATTTTTCTTATCTTTTTGAAAATGTTCGATTTGCTTTGGGGTAGCGTGTTTTCCACTTCTTCCAAGTGCAGGACTCACTTGCGAGTCCCTGCATGTTTTTTTTTGTTGATTCTACTATTTGTGATTATTTTTTTTGTCTTCTCAAAGGTTAGATTTGCTTCTAACAATTGCCTCATAATCTGATCCTCTTTCAGTTCTGCATTCTAATCGGTCTCTTTCCATCTGAGAGTGTGTCACCATATTTGCAGTCTTGTGATAATGTCCTTAATTTGATTACAGACTCGGGTGAAGTTTTGTTAGGGTTTCTTAACTGTAAATTAATTTAACAGCAAATCCATGCAAGAATGTGCTAAAGTGATTCTTCAGGTAATTTACCAATTGGTTACTATATTGATAATAATAATAATAAATTTTATTTATGGGCGCCTTTCAAGAGTCTCAAGGACACCTTACAAAAATATTGCAGGTAGAGGAAAAACATGTAAGGGGAATGAAATAAATAGTAGACACATGACTAGTACACAAAGTAAAGACGGAATTCAATACAAAACACAATAATAAGGCAATTAATGCACAGATGAAAAGGGAGGGGGACGTGGGGCTAAGGATAGGCAGAGGTGAAGAGATGGGTCTTGAGGCGGGACTGGAAGATGGCGAGGGACACGGAGTCCGGATCAGTTGGGGGAGGGAGTTCCAGAGCCTGGGAGCTGCCCCCAACTGCGGAGGTTGGACTTGTGGATGGAGAGGAGACCGGCTGATGTGGATCTGAGGGACCGTGAGGGTTGGTAGGGGGAGAGGAGGTCAGTGAGATATGGGGGGGGGCCAGATGGTGGAGGGCTTTGTAGGCGAGGATCAGGATTTTGTAGGTGATCCAGTGGGAGATGGGAAGCCAGTGAAGTTGTTTGAGGACTGGAGTGATGTGATGCCAGGATTTGGTGTGGGTGATGAGTCGGGCGGCTGCGTTCTGGACCAGTTAGAGTCGGTTGATGTAGGTGGAGCTGATGCAAAGGAGAAGTGAGTTGCAATAATCCAGTCGGGAGGAGATGAAGGCATGGACGAGTCTTTCAGCAGCGGGAGGTGTGAGAGAGGGTCTGAGTTTGGCGATGTTGCGGAGATGAAAGAAGGAGGTTTTAATGACATGGCGAATGTGAGGCTCAAGGGAGAATGTGGAATTAAAGATCACGCCAAGGTTGCGGGCCTGGGGAGATGGGGAGACAGTGGTGCCGTCGATGGTGAGAGTGGGGTTATTGATTTTGCTGAGTGAGGCTTTAGAGCCTATGAGGAGGAATTCTGTCTTATCGCTGTTGAGTTTGAGGAAATTATGTTGCATCCATGTTTTTATAGCTGACAAACAGGAGTTGATATGGGAGAGGGGTGGGGGATTTGGTGCCAAGGTAGATCTGGGTGTCATCAGCGTAACAGTGGAAGTCCAGGTTGAAGTAGCGGAGTATCTGACCAAGGGGGAGGATGTAGATGATGAAGAGGAGGGGGCCGAGTACGGAGCCTTGGGGAACGCCTTGAGTGACTGTGGCTGTAGCAGAGGTGTGGTTGTGCAGAGAGATGAAGTGGGATCTGTTGGAAAGGTAGGAACGGAGCCAGCTGAGTGAAGAGCCTTCAATGCCGAGGTCTTTGAGTCTGGTGAGCAGGATGTTATGGTTCACTGTATCGAAGGCTGCGCTCAGGTCCAGGAGGATGAGGATGTTGAGGGAACCAGTGTTAGCAGAGGTGAGGAGGTCGTTGAGGACTTTGAGGAGAACAGTTTCTGTGCTATGGAGGGGGCGAAAGCCAGATTGGAGGGGTTCAAGTAGGTTATACGCAAGGAGGTGGGAATGAAGTTGCGACGCAACGATACGCTCCAGGGTTTTTGAAAGAAAGGGGAGGTTTGAGATTGGGCGGTAGTTAATGAGAGAGGAGGGATCAAGACCAGGTTTCTTTAAGATTGGTGTAACAGCAGCAGTTTTGAAAGCGGAGGGGACAATTCCTTGAGACAATGAGGAGTTAAAGAGATTAGTGAGGTAGGGGCAGAGAACGGGGAGGCAAGACTTCAACAGGGGAGTGGGGAGAGGGTCGAGGGAGCAGGTAGTGGGTTTGGAAGAGCAGATGAGTTTGGAGATTTCAATAGGGGTGACCAGGTCAAACTGGGAGAGGAAGCAGTGTGGAGGAGGGGTAAGGAGGTCAGTGGCGATGTTGAAAGGAGGGGCCTTGGTAGGTGGTGGAGTAGATGCTGGGGAGTCGGGTACAGGGGATAAAGATTGATAGATGGTGCTGAATTTATCAGCGAAAAAGTGGAGGAATGAGTTGCAGAGATCCGGAGTAGAGGTAGGGAGAGTGTTGGCTCGAGGCTTGAGGAGGTTGCCCACTGTGGAGAAGAGGGTTTTGTGGTTTAGGCAGGGATCGGTGAATATGGAGGAGAGGTAGGCAGATTTTGCAGCAATGAGGGCATCTTTGTAGTCAGTGAGGTGGAGTTTGTAAGCTTCAAGGTGGACTGTGAGAGATGAATATGGTTAAACCACTCTAATTAGGATAGACCTGTGTTTATTTTTTGATAATGTTGTCTGCGGAAAAGCAAAACATTATTGTTTCTCTACATTCCTGTCTACTTTGAGAGTCAAATGATGTTGTCATATTACAATTTAGCCACTTTTTCATGTTCCGAAAACTCCAGCAGTTATATGCCTGGTCTTCCAACCATTCATAAGACAACCCACTCGATCCAAGTATTAGTTAAGTAAATCTCTGAACTGCTTTCTTTTTTTTTTTTTGAACTCAACATTTATTGATATAACAAAATACACAAAGGACAACCGCAAAATGCTAAAATACAGATCACCTAACCTCTATTAGCATCGCATCAGATCCTGTTAACATTCTATCATAGAAGCATCTTATTCACAGGTACCAGAGCAAGCTCATCAATTCATATCTTTAATCATTCTTGGCATTTGTAATAGTACCGGTTTCCATATAATATTAAAGGCATCAGTCCTCAACTGGAGTTTAGCAGTTATACTTTCCATCAATTATACATTTTTCAATCTTTCCCTCCACTGTTGGACATTTGGTGGCATTTCCTTTCTCCATAGCACTGTTATCATCTTTTTAAGCAATCAACAGCATCGACCCAAGCAGATATTTCTGATTTTGAATATCTGTTGCTGCTGGAGTATCTCCTAATATGAAACAAGCCGGTTCCAAAGGTAGATCCACTCCCAGAATTAATTTAATCTCTACCTGGATGTCTCTCCAGTATTGATACAATTTGGGACAATCCCAAAAAATGTGTGATCACCGATCTTCCCACATTGTCTCCAACATAAATTTGAGGTGTTACTGTATCTTGCTAGCACTAGAGATGTCCTAAATACTCTCATTTTAATTTTCCAATCGAACTCCCTCCAAGAGGGGCTGCTTGTCAGCTTATAGCCCAAGAGACATGTCCCTTCCCATATTTCATCTGTAATAATAATATTCATTTCAAATTCCCATTTCTGGTTTGTTTCTATAGTATTATATTTTGTATAGTCTTGAAGTCCTTGATATAAATGGGATATCAAATTCTTTTGTAACACTCCCTGCTTTCAGCACGTTACCATTCTGAAGGAAAAAAATACTCTGGGCAAAACTTGCATATTATATCACCAATGATCTATAAAACTGATGCGTAACTTCCAAACCATCTGTATTCAAACCCTTTGCAGTAAACATCCTATTTGCTTTCCTTATTGCTAGGCTAGTATCCCATGCTTCTATGAAGGAGAGAGGCTTCTCCATCCCAGAGTTTATCATTCTCTACCACATTGAAGCAACGCCTCTACTTCCTTGGAAGCTTAGGACGTGTGGCATATCCCTAACAACTCTCACCAACTTCTACAGGTGCGCCGTAGAAAGCATTTTGTCGGGGTGCATCACAGCATGGTTTGGGGCCAGCTCCATCCAAGACCACGAGAAATTGCAGAGAATTGTAGACGTAGCCCAACCTCCCATTGATTTCATATATATCTCCCGCTGCCTCGGCAAGGCCACCAGCATAATCAAAGACGAGTCGCACCATGGTCACTCCCTCTTCTTTCCATCAGGCAAGAGGTATAGAAGTGTGAAAATGTACACCTCCAGATTCGGGGACTGCTTCTTCTCAGCTGTTATCAGGCAACGAACCTTCCTGTCAGCAACTAGAGAGCATTCCTGAGGTACTGTCTACCTCATTGGAGACCCTCGGACCTTCCACTAGGGGCGCCGCATTGAATGCAGCCTCTGCCTGCAGTCTGTCTGTTTTTTTCAACCTTTTTTAAATTTTAGTTTGTCAAAAAATTAGTTTTGGAGTTTCTTTACTTTTTTTATGTGGGGGAGGGGGGTAGGGTAAAGGGGGAAACTGCTTCTCAGTCGCTTCCTGGCGTGGACGCGACTATTCTCCAAGTCGCGTCCTCGCCCCCCTCCTTGCGGCCTGCCAACTGGATCGGAGCGGCCTTTCCTGCCGGGGACCGGACCAGAGCTGCAGCAGCGGAGTCGCAGTGCTGGATTCACTACGGAGCAGAGCGATGCCTACCTGGATAGCCATTTGAAGCTCTGCAGTGCTGGGCCCGCTGTCCCAACATCGGGGAGCTGAGGTTTGAAGTGCTACCAACTCGGGCGGCGCTGACCTCAACATCGCGGAGTCCCTGGGACCTTTTGCCGAGGGCCACAAGCGTGAATCACTGCCCAGCGCGGCCTGTGGACTCCGGGAGCCGCGGACTCTGGTAGGAGGCGGCCGATTCGGAGGTCCAAGCCGCGGAGGTTGTTCTCACGGTGCGACGTCGGAGTTCCATCGCGGCGGGCGGGCCTGAATATCGTGCCACCCGTTGCGGCGACTGCGGAGGGCTCGTGGGGCCCCAACCACGGATGAACATTAAGAACAACAGAGGAAGGTGACTGACTTTGGTGCCTTCCCTCACAGTGGGAAACTTTGATTCTGCTGTGTGGGGATGTTTTATGTTGGACTCTATCGTGTGGTGTGTACTTTATTTTAATTGTATGGCTGTATGGTGAACACACATTTCACTGTGCCAACTGGCACATGTGACAAATAAATGTATCTTGTATCTCTTTAATTGGACTTTACTGGACTTTATCTTGCACTAAATCTTATTCCCTTTATCATGTATCTGTACACTGGATGGATCAATTGTAATCATATATTGTCTTTCCGCTGACTAGTTAGCATGCAACAGAAGCTTTTCACTGCACCTCAATACAGGTGACAATAAACCAAACTAAAGTAAGGTATTTTGTTTTTCCAAAGTGGACAGTTTCACATTTTCCCAGATTATAAATGCCATTTAAATGATGAAGGTTGAAGCTCCAGCAGTGAATCCAACAGCACACAAGTCATTACATCTCCTTACATCTTCCCAAAAATGAATAGACGTTACATGCTATGTCCTTTTCTCTGAACAGCCTGCCAGCCAATCTTCTAACATGCCACCTACACCATTACCTTTGATTTCCCATACAACCTTTATTTGAGGCTTATCAAATGTTGGTGAATAGAACGACAGAGGGTACATAGAACATATGTACCCTTATACATCCATGTAAATATATTTCCCTGGGAGTGTACGGGTGTCAGCTATGGGGAGAAATAATCAATTTTAATACACTATATTGTCATTGTCTTCTTGTGTATGTAGTGCACAGCCGAAAGTTGTATGTTGGCATGTTCTATTTGATCTATTTGTTTGTACACGTCGGGTTGATTGCATTAGTCGAAAAAGGGTGGGCCATATGAAGGTTGCAATCTCCCACCCCATTGTCATTGTAAATACATACAACAAAATTTCAGGCGCACTGCCCGAGTGGAGCTCCAATGTATCAGATAAATAATAACGACAATGGAAACAGCAAAAACGGCAAGATAAACGGCAAGTCGTCAGAATGTGCAATACAAGTATAAATATGTGCAGTATTTCACAGTATAATGTTATAGCAGTACAAAATATTGGCTATAGAGTATGTGTGGTCAGTGCAGAGTTCAGAGTGGTGATGGCCTTGGGGTAGAAACTGTTTGTTAATGTTGTGGTGTGTGATTTGATGGACCTGTAACACTTTCCTGAGGGCAGAAGGGCAAACAAGTGATGTGCGGGATGAGACGAGTCCTTTAGGATGCGTGAGTGATGTATTTTCAATCAATCAATCAATCAATCTTTATTGTCATCTTGCAAGCAACAGTTGTACAGTGCAAAATGAAAAGACGTTTCCCAGGGAATACCAGAGCATCGCACATGAAATTTAAAAGATTTCACACATAATAACACTAAAAACAATCCAGTCCCTGATGGAACAGTATAAATAGTTAAAAGCAGGTAAACAACAACGTTAAAATACAGTAAAACCAATCATAAAAATGTCCGGGGCAGCTGATTTGAGTGGCCAGTGCCAGTTATTACAGTGGCCAGTGCCAGTTATTAAAGTGGCCAGTACCAGTTATTAAAGTGGCCAGTACCAGTTATTACAGTGTCCGTGCCAAGCCGCAGAATCAGGTGACTGTGAGTACATAGTGACTGTTTAGCAGCCTCACAGCCTGTGGCAGGAAGCTGTTTAGCAGTCTTGTAGTCCGGGCTTTGATGCTGCGATATCTTTTGCCTGATGGTAGGAGATCCAGGTGTATGTGGAGGGGGTGCAGTTTGTCCTTAGCAATTCTCTGAGCTTTTTTCAGACAGCAGCTCTGGAACAGTTCTTGTACCGAGGGTAGGGAGACGCCAATGATCCTCTCTGCTCCCCTCACTACCCTCTGCAGAGCCTTCCTGTCCGAGCAGTTGCAGGTGGAGTACCACGTATTCATGCAGTACGCGAGTACAGACTCCACCGTACCCCTGTAGAAAGTCCTGAGGATGTTGGTGGGGAGTGAGGCCTGTTTTAGTTTCCTCAGGAAGTGCAGTCGCTGATGGGCCCGTTTGACGGTCCCCATGGTGTTCCTGGACCAGGTGAGGCTGTTTGTAATTTGCACACCGAGGAACTTTATGCTCTCCATTCTCTCCACTGTGGTGCCACTGATGTTGAGGGGTGTATGCTTCGGCTTTGCAGGCAATGTGAGCTATAGATCAAGTTGACTTTCCTTAGTGATCTTAGGAAGTAAAGTCGTTGTTGTGCCTTCTTTACCAGGGAGTTTGTGTTAGTTGACCACCTGAGATGTGGGTGCCCAGGAACCTGAAACTGGAGACTCTGGGTCCACTCTTTCTCCATTCATGTGCAGTGGAGGATGGTCACCCTGCTTCTTCTTGAAGTCAATGATGAGCTCTTTTGTTTTTGTTTTCTTGGTTGTTCTCCGAGCACCAGCCTATTAATCTCTGTACCTCCTCATCGCCCTCAGTGATCAGCCCCGCCACAGTCACGTCAAGTCAAGAGAGTTTATTGTTACGTGTCCCAGTTAGGACAATGAAATTCTTGCTTGCTGCAGCACAGCAGAGTATTGTAAGCATAAATACACAGTTCAGTGTGTCTATATCGCATGGACCATATATATATACACATATAAATAAACAGATAAAGTGCAATTGGCAGTTATAGTTCAGAGTCTTTGATGGCGGGTTTAATAACCCGATGGCTGTGGGGAAGAAGCTGTTCCTGAACCTGGATGTACCAGATTTCAGGCTCCTGCACCTTCTACCTGATGGCAGCGGAGAGATGAGTGTTTGGCCAGGAAGGTGTGGGTCCTTGATGATGCTGGCAGCCTTTTTGAGGCAGCGACTGTAATAGATCCCTTCGATGGTATTGGGGGTTCAGCATTGATGTGGATAGAGAACTGGCTAGCAAACAGGAAGCAAAGAGTAGGAGTAAACGGGTCCTTTTCAGAATGGCAGGGAGTGACTAGTGGGGTACCACAAGGCTCAGTTCTGGGACCCCAGCTATTTACGATATATATTAATGATTTGGACGGGGGAATTAAATGCAACATCTCCAAGTTTGCAGATGACACGAAGCTGGGGGGCAGTGTTAGCTGTGAGGAAGATGCTAGGAGGCTGCAAGGTGACTTGGATAGGCTGGATGAGTGGGCAAATGCATGGCAGATGCAGTATAATGTGGATAAATGTGAGGTTATCCACTTTGGTGGCAAAAACAGGAAAGTAGACTATTATCTAAATGGTGGCCGATTAGGAAATGGGGACAACTTCAATGCACTGTTCAGAAATAGCTACACTGCTTTTAAAACTCTCCTTTGTATCAGTGATTAAGCTAATCTCCCACCTTCCCAGGTATATACCATGACACTATTTGAAGACATGGGGTCTTCCTTCAATGCCTCAGTCAACCGGATCTCACAAAGGACACTCAAGTTATTTACATATTTACTGTTTGTGGGATCGTTGCATTGCATAAATCGACTGTTGCAATTGATTACAACTCACTTTCAACTGGCTGATAAGTCACTTAGGATGTCCCCAAAGATCTAACGTGCTCTAACAAATACATTTTCTTTCCTGCAAAATTGTTAACTTTCCCATCCTATTTCTTGCCACATACTAACATTTTGCTCAATTAGTGCCAATTTATGGTGCTTTTCAACGGGCAAATTATATACAGGAAATAGTTTGCCCTCATTTGGAAAAGTGCTTAATAAAGGAATAACTTTCACATAGAACAATACAGCACAGGAACAGACTCTTTGACCATCGTTATCTGTGTTGAACAGGAAACCTTGTTTGTAAGTGTACAGAGTTTGTACATTCTCCCCATGAACTGTGCGGGTTTTCTCCAGATTCCTCCAACACTCCAAAGACATGAAGGTTTGGCTTGGAATAATCGTAAATTGTCCCTAGTGTGTGTTAATGTGCGGGGATTGCTGGTCAGTGCGTCGAATGGCCTGTTTCCATGCTAAACTAAACCAAAGACAGCCTCAGTTACACTTGCATAAATTTACTTGTTTTCACTGAATAAATCCAAAAATTAAATCCAGATGCTAGAAGTATTTATAATCCAGGTTAAAAATGGCATTTGGATTCAATGAGCATAACGATAATCACATTCAGCCAGCCTAATTGACTTAATAATGACATATATTAACTAGACAAATTCAGCTTAAATTTGTTGGTAAACTAACATAATAACTCATGTACCAAAGGATTAGTGTGCTTTAATACAACTTGATGCATAGGCTAATTTTTCCTCAAGTGTTCGTGGAGGAATTACACTGGCACAATTTAACTCAACAAATTACAGAGGTGAAACTCTCAAAATTGAGTAATGCCTCGCTTGCCGAGATCCCACAATGGGTGACTGAGAATATGCATTTGAATATAACGAGCCAGATTATAAAAATAACAAAAAGCAGCAACACTGCTGTTCTACTTAAACTATTATATTGTCCAAATATTTGCAACTTTACCCCAGATGCATTGCTCATTTAGCGTAAAGTGACGTTACCACAAAACCACTTCCAGTTAAAGATTGAAAATACAGGAAGTGCTCACTATCTACATTAATGGTGTGGAGTAATTCTTGAGTTCAGGACCATATTTAGTAATTTTACCCCAGTCAAGGATTCCCCACTTACTGGATGTTCTTGGAACTCTTGTGCCTGCCGAGTTAACTTTCAACTGCCGAGTATTAAAGGGCACTCGGGCTCCTTGGAATTCAGCCCTTTGGCCCATCAAGTCTACTCCACCATTCAATCTCTCTCCCTCCTATCCTCATAACCAGATACCTTTCTGTGGCAAAGAATTCCACAGATTCACCAGAATAAAATGTGATGAATAAAATCGACTTTGACTTTTGACCACACTCTCATTGTAGACATTTCTCCTCATCTCCTTCCTAAAAGAACATCCTTTCATTCTGAGGCTATCTCTAATCCTAGACTCTCCCACTAGTGGAAACATCCTCTCCACATCACTCTATACAAGCCTTTCACTATGCTGTACTTTTTAAGGAGGTCCCTCTGCAGGAGCCAATCTTGCTTAGGCTAGTTACTGCTGGCATATTTTATTATATTGTCTAGAAATTTCTTGCAGAATTATTTTGTACACTTGGGGGTGAGCTTTTCAATATACGTATGGGCATGACATACATCAGGTTAGGCTAGCGATACCACAGGGAGTGGTCGTATTAACTGGAGCCGGCAGGAGAGAAGGAATACATTTTTTTTACCAGTTCGGATAGTAAGAACGGAAAGCTATAATTTGTATAAGAATAAAGAGGATCTGGAATGTTCACTTTGTTTTTATAACAAAGTTTAATAAAAATCAATAAAACTGGAAAGAACGACTGGAGGATTCGTTTTTGCTATTAGCTGCGTACGATCACTCATCCCTGTATAGTATATTCATTGCCTGTGTCGTAACGGCAATAAGTTGGGCATTGGAAAAGTTAACATTACACTCCCCTCATTTTTCTAAACTCCAGTGAGTACAGGCCCAGTGCCAACAAAAGCTCATCATAGGTTAACCTACTTATTCCTGGGATCATTCTTGTAACCTCCTCTGGACCTTCTCCAGAGTCAGCGCATCCTTCCTCAGATATGGTGTCCAAAATTGCTCAATATTCCAAATGTGGCCTTACTAGCATCTTATAGAGCCTCAACATTACATCCCTGGTTTTGTATATAGGCCCTCTTTAAATAAATGCTAGCATTAAGTTTGCTTTCGAGAGGAAAAATATTCTACTGCAGGTTCGTCAAGTTGTCGGTTAGTCAAGGAGGAATCTCTCTAACTTTTACAAGTGCACAGTAGAGAGCATGCACAGTAGAGAGCAACATGGCTTGGTTCGGCAACTTGAGCGCCCTGGAGAGGAAAAGACTACAAAAAGTAGTAAACACTGCCCAGTCCATCATCGGCTCTGACCTTCCTTCCATCGAGGGGATTTATTGCAGTCACTGCCTCAAAAAGGCTGGCAGTATCATCAAGGACCCACACCATCCTGGCCACACACTCATCTCCCTGCTACCTTCAGGTAGAAGGTACAGGAGCCTGAAGACTGCAACAACCAGGTTCAGGAATAACTACTTCCCCACAGCCATCAGGGCTATTAAACCTGGCTCGGACAAAACTCTGAACATTAATAACCCATTATCGGTTATTTGCACTTTATCAGTTTATTTATTCATGTGTTTTGTAGTCAATGCCTACTATGTTCTGTTGTGCTGAAGCAAAGCAAGAATTTTATTGTCCTATCAGGGACACATGACAATAAACTCACTTGAACTTGAAGTTGTGACAGAATTAACCAGCTCGATTTTGTTAGGATAAAATCATTCATAACAAGAACTCAGGGAGAATAAGGTTGATAAATTGAACAGTATGAAACACTTATTTGAACATGTAATCTCTATTGTAACCTCTCATAAATATATGTAACCCACCACCAATTTTGCATAGGCATTCAACACCTCTCCAACTTTGCAGCCACATTCTTCTGATGCATAATTCCCGAGATGGAATTGTGCAACAAACCTAATGTAGACATATTGCTTTGTAATAATCATGCATACATCAGTTGGAACCAAATTGGATTAATGATGTACTTTTGTAAGACATTAAATCTTTGTTCTTCATAAAATTGATTTTTTTTAAAATTCCAGATAGTTTTCTAGATAGTGAAGGTGTTTGTTTACCAATACTCTTCCTTGAACCCAAATCCTACATTCATTCCAGTGTCATTGAGTGCATCTCCTATAGGATACTTTTACTGTCGAATACAATTATTTCTGCAGCACAAGTTCAATGCCTACAAAAGTATTTTGGGATATCCTAACAGAGTTAAATATGCCACGTAAGTACAACTCTTCTTCCTCATCCTGGCACATTTATGGTGATTTAAAAAAAAAAAAAATTAAAAAAATCTCAATCTGATGAATAGATGAAAAAACCTGTTTCTTGCCTCTAGTCTATTACCGCAACAACTATCTGGAACAAAAGCAATATTCATCATTCTTTAAACACCATGCATGAAAAGCATTTGGGAACCACACCCAATGTGCTGACTCAACCCACATCAGACAATCCAAAAACATCAGAATCAACGTAGCACAGAAATATATCGGTACCACTGCTTTCTCATTAAATAACACCAATGTACAAAATAAAAGCTCTTGTTTACTGACAAAACATTACATTTATTTGTGCAAGTGAAGCAGGGATTTAATGGGAAAAGATCAAGAATACTTGGAAATCTGTTTCAAACAGCTGGCACAGATAATGACAGTCAAACATCCTTTCATTTTGTGTGGTCATAGTTGACAGGTTAGATGTGCAGGAAGAATTATTCATAAAGCTGGGGATATTCAAAGTTAGCTATTATAGCAAGGATTAAGGAAAAAAGTAATCAAAATACTTGGTCTATTCTCTCAAACACCCATGATACTATTGAAAAGATAATCGGTTCTAAAAACCAGTAACTTCTCTCTTCTATGTACGTCTTTGGAATGTGGGAGGAAGCTGGTGCTCTGGGAGAAAACCTACGCAGTGACGGGGAGAACATAAACATTTCGTACAGACAGAACCCGTAGTCAGGATTGATCTCTGGTCTCGGGCGTTGTAAGGCAGCAACTGTACCACTGTGTCACCATCTCACCCCATATCTGAGAAATGTGCTGGCATTGGAGAGGGACTAGACGAGGTTTACGAGAAAGATCTCATGGATGATTGGGTTAATGCATGATGAACACTGGGGCATGGGGCCTATCCTTGCTGGAGTTTTGTTGGATAAGAGGGGACCTCCTTGAAACTTGCCAAATAGTGATAGGCCTGGATAGTGGATGTGGAGAGAATACATTACCACTAGTGGGAGAGCCTTGGACCAGAGGGCAGAGCCTCAGTATAAAAGGATATACCTTCAGAAAGGAGATGGAGGAATTTCATTGGTCAGAGGGCGGTGAATCTGTGCAATTCATTGCCACAGACTGCTGTGGAGGCAGTCATTGGGTATTTTAGAGTGTGCCTGCAGTTTGAAAAGTTTTGACAAAAACAAATCATGATCATTAACCATGAGCAGCGCTTTTGCACAAATAAGCGAGTTAGGTATTCCTACTGCGCATGCGAAGGTCATAGGTCACTCACCATAAACATTGTTGGTAGCTGAGCAGCTGAATCTTCATTTCATTCGTATTTTCCAGCTTTGATTCTTCTAGGTAAGAAAATACAGCTTTCAAACTGTGTTAGTTGTATTTATTGTTCCTTTGTACAAAGCTACCATGATTTTGTCCTTTTTATTGCTTTATGCTTCGGTGAGTGAGTGAGATCATGCTGCTGAGTGGGGTCGGGGTCAGGCCACTGTTGAGTTGCTGCTGGCCTCTTTGGCTATGCCTCTCTCCTTGTCCAGTGGCTGTCGGCTGGCCCCCTCGGTCGGCGGGGATACACTTGGGTGCTTTGTGTGTATCCCCGTTGATGGCTGGTGCTCGGCTTTCACCAGCGCCAGGGTGGTTGACCGGCAGCTGCTGGGTGGGGCTGGGGGTGCGGCTGGCGATACCCAGCCTGTCGGGGAGCGGGTTCCTCGGGAGTTGGAGCGGGGTTGGGCTGGAAGTGGTGCTTCTTCTCTGCGCAGGCTGTGGGCCTGGGGCCGCCGGTGTCCCGTCAGTCCCGGGCTGTCGGATGGCGAGGCGGTGTTGAGCTGCAGTTGGTGCTTCTTCTTGTTCATGCTGGCTGTGGGCCTGGGGCCATCAGTATGCCATCGATCTGGGACCGCACCGGACATCTCGAGTGGCGGTCCGGCAGCACTTGCGGCGCCGGGGACCCAGGATCGATCCTGACCGCTGATGAGGCGCGGGTCTGTGTGCGCACTCTCCCGTCTCCCACTCGCATCTGCCCCCTCTCTCCCGCTGTTATATCCTGCTCTCCCGCTACCTGGCATCCCCGTTCATCAGATTAAATATATTTTTTTACACAAATTATGAATAAAGATAAGAATTTATACACAGTCTATACAGCCAGCGCTTTCTTCGCTTTTTCTTTATGGCGAATAACCTTTGACAAATCCCATGATCCCTTGCATTTTTCGGAATACCGAACTCGCTTATTGCAATAGAAAATTCACAAACCTCGTGTCATTTGATGAAAATGTTGAAATACAAAATACACACAAGAGTGTTTTGTAAAAGGTCACAGCAATCTCCCAGGGAATAGTTAACGTAAAATATGTAGCATTGTACTCCAATAACTGTCTTGCTGACAACTATTGGTGGTCTCCGATAAGAACGCATTCTACACTCGCTGGAGGTACGTCACCCACCCCACCAGTCTCAAGTGTATCTGTGGATGAGCTGGCACTGGTATTCACAGACTTCCTTAACCTCTTATTACTCCATTCTGAGGTCTCCACCTGCTTTAAGAAGACCACTATCATCTATCATGCCAAAGTAAGGTGGTGTGTCTTAATGACTTTGTCCATTGGTCGTGACATCTATGATCATGAAATTCTTCGAGCTTGGCGATGGTGCAAATTAATTCCAGCTTCATAGACATTCTTGTTCCACTACAATTTGTCTAACATTGAAACAGATCCCCAGAAACTGCTATCTCCCTGCCCTAAACTCATCTCTGGATCACCTGAACAAGGACATCTATGCTAGATTCATATTTATTGACTATAGGTCTGCCTACAACACCACAACCCCCAACCAATCTCATCTCCAAACTCCTTGACCTATCTCCCTCCCGTCACTGGATTATTGACTTTCTGACCCACAGACCGTAATCAGCGAGGATCAGTGACAAAACATGCTCCACCAGAGCACCTCAAGGATGCATTCTCAGTTCCCTACTGAACTCCTTATACACTAAATGGTGCGGCCAAATTCAGCTCCAACTCCATAAGTTTGCAGATGACATCATCGTGGTGACCGCATCACAAAGAATGAGACGGACTGCAGGAAAGAGGTGAGAGGGACAAAGTTTAAAAGAGACATGCAGAGAATGTTCTTTTTTTTTTTAATCTGGTAGGTTTAACCTGCAGCCTGATGTCAGTAACTAATGCACAGCACTCCTGAGTGAATCACAAATGATTCAGACAATGGCCTGAAAATACTAATGTTGTTTTGCCCAACTAAGCAAAATCTGGACACAAATCAAACATGATTTGAAAAACAGAAATTTTTTGCATAAATGAGTTACCCAAATATTTTCTGTTATCCGTCAATCTTTGTTTGAACATGAACAGCCCTGCCCTCGGGTTACAAAACTGCAGAAGTGACTTTACTGTAATTGCCTTTGCTCAGAATCTCACTTCAAATTATACCCTGAATTACTACCACAGCAGGAAGCTACGTAGCCGGTTCTGTTGTTTTAATGTAATTTTTAAAATATTTATGTTTGTTTTAAACAATGAATGTTTAAAATGCATTATTACTGGAGTAGTTTCTGTGCTTTCCTTTCCTTTGAAGATGATTGAAAATGAAAATTGGACGTTTCCAATTGCAAGTTTTTAAATGTATAGAATAAAAGAATGGGTTGCACCATCAATTAAAAAAAAAAAAGATTGTTTAATAGCATTTCATTTTTTCCACTCGGAGGATAGTCCATGTCTAGAATGAGCTGCCAGAGGAAGTTACAGAAGTGAATACAATTACAACATTTGGACAGATATGTGGATAGAAGGGGTTTAAGATGGCTAGCGGCTAAATGTAGGTAAATTAGACTAGTGCAGAATGCCAAAGTTGGCATGGACAAGATGGGCCGAAGGACCTGTTTTCATGCTGTATGGCTCTATGACACTTCTGAACTGAACTATCATGACCTACGTCATTGTCCCATTCACCGCAGACATTGGACTTTGACCCTGGAACATGCAGAGAAAAATACCAGAGAGCAAAATAGTGTTATAGAGAGAAAGTGCAGATAAAATAAAAGTATAAGGGCCCTAATGAGTGAGATCAGGTGCTTATGACAGCACCATTAGTATGATAAAAGCTGGGAACAAGCTATTACTGAATCTGGTAACATGGCTTTCAAGTTTTTGTATCTTCTGCCCAACAGGAGAGAGAAGAGGGAATGACCCAGGTGTAAATTGTCCTTTATTACATTGAATGCTTTCCAGAGGCAGCGTGAGGTGTTGGCACAATCGATGGTGTAGGATAGCAGGCTAGCGCGTAATGGACTAGGCTACATCATCAACTTTCAGTCATTGTTCAGGGTCTTGTGCAGAGTTATTCACCAAACCAAGTAGTGATGCAGCTCAACATGATGCCTTCTAATGCATCTGTGGATGTTGGTTAGAGTTAGTGGTGACATGCCAAACTTTGCCTTCTGAAATACTAGAGGCATCGGCATGCTTTCTTGACCGGAGGTTCAAGGTTGTTCCAGGACAAATTGTGAGTGATTTATGCCGAGGAATCTTAAGCTCTTGACCATTTCCACTTTGGCACCATCGATGCTAACTGGGACATGTACACTAACTTGTTTCCTTAAGTCAATGACGAGACCCACAGCCCTGTTTATATCAACGGGTCGATGGTTGAAAGGGTCAAGAGCTTCAAATTCCTGGGCGTGCACATCTCTGAAGATCTTTCCTGGTCCGAGAACACTAATGCAATTATCAAGAAAGCTCATCAGTGCCTCTACTTCCTGAGAAGACTACGGAGAGTCGGTTTGTCAAGGAAGACTGTCTCTAACTTCTACAGGTGCACAGTAGAGAGCATGCTGACCGGTTGCATCGTGGCTTGGTTCGGCAACCCGAGTGCCCTGGAAAGGAAAAGACTACAAAAAGTAGTAAACACTGCCCAGTCCATCATCGGCTCTGACCTACCTTCCATCGAGGAGATTTATCGCAATCGCTGCCTCAAAAAGGCTGGCAGTATCATCAAAGACCCACAACATCCTGTCCACATACTCATCTCCCTGCTACCTTCGGACTGCAACAACCAGGTTCGGGAATAGCTACTTCCCCACAGCCATCAGGCTATTAAACCTGGCTCGGACAAAACTTTGATTATATGGGGGTTGCGCGAAAGGTCACTGGGTCATATGGCTCGACGCACGGAGCCGCTAAATCCAACTGGAAGACATCTGGCACTTCCGGTATATGTTATTAATGCTAGAAACGCGTACTTTCCTACCTGTTAAAAACCGCCAAAATGTTGAATTTTTGCACTGAAAAAAATTGTGGGTCGGGGTAAGTGTGAAAGACATGTACCCAACTTTAGAATTCCAAACGTGAAGCGAAATGAAGGTATAGAAAAGCGAGAACTGAAGGGACTACAGCAGCTAAAGTGATTGGTAAACATTGAAAATATTGGGAATTATCACGTTTGCTCACTGCATTTCATCAAGTAAGGCATTATGTGTGTTTTTTCTTGATTCCTTTGGTATCTAAAAATTCTCAGAAGTGATAAATCTGGCTGTAAATTTTTCTTCAGATGCGTTTTCATTTTGTATGTAAAAACCCACGAGAACCATGGCCGATTTAAAAAAAAATTACAGCCAGATTTATCACTTCTGAAACTTTTTAGATGCCAAAGGAATCAAGAAAAAACACAAATAATGCCTTACTGTTGATGAAATGCAGTGAGCAAACAGCCAATGTTCGCCAAGCACTCTGGCTGTTGTTGTCCCTTCAGCTCTCGTTTCTATCTACCGTAATTTCTCCTCACTTTTGGAATTGTGAAGTATGCTAAATGTCTCACACGCTTATCCCGATTTCCATAATTATTTACAGCGCAAAAATTGATAATTTCAGCGGGTTTTAACGGGCCCGCTACGCTGGAAACAATGGTAAGTGCCTACCTGCAGTACATCGCGTGTAATCCATTTGGAGTAGCCTAGCAACAGTACGGGTCATGGGTCGTGACCCGACTGCCGTGAAACCTCCCTATTGATAACCAATTATCTGTTATTTGCACTTTATCATTTTATTTATTCATGTGTGTATATATTTATATCATAGTATATGGACACATTGATCTGTTTTGTAGTAAATGCCTAATAAGTTCTGTGTGCTGAAGCAAAGCAAGAATTTCATTGTTCTATCAAGGACACATGACAATAAGCTCGCTTGAACTCGAGTCTGAAGAAGGGTCTCGACCCGAAATGTCACCTATCGATGTTCTCCAGAGATGCTGCCTAACCTGCTGAGTAGCTCCAGCACTTTGCGTCCTTTTGTGTATTAACCAGTTCTGCAGTTCTGCGGTTCTTTGTTTCTACATTTTAACTGCTCCAGTGCAAAATCTCCTCAAGCATCAGCAGTTCTTTGTTTCTACAACTAGCTTCTTTGTCTTGCTGAACTCGACGGAGAAGTGGGTGGCTTGATACTACATTACTAAGCTTCCTGTACAACATTGAGATCCGGCCCACTACAGTGGAGTCATCTGCAAACTTGAGGATGGAGTTAGAGCAGAATTTAGCCAAACTGTCATGAGTGTACAATGACTATAGTAAGGAGCTCAGAACTTAATCTTTGCAAGGCACTGATTTGAAGAATTATCATGTACTAGATACAATTTTGCTTTTAATCTCTGGGTTCCATTACAAAAAGAAATACCACCTCACAGACATATACTTAAGCTATAGACACTGTTCTGGAAGATGTATAGAAAGGTTGGAAGGAAACAGTGTATTTGTGTTTTTATATTTTACTGATAAATATTCCATAACTGATTTAGATTAGGAACATCAAGTATATACGCCTGTTTATTGTGCTGGTCAACTCTGAACAAACAATTGCACCTATACACATAGAGAACTTGGAAATGCAATTAGATTTACACACCACCTTTGAATTTACACAAATGAACAGATCCAGCAAAAAGCAATTTCTTTACCTTTCTTGGCCACTAAAAGTTTCTTCCCCTTCGTTATCAGGCTTCTGAATGGTTACTGTCCCATTCACCTCTACCCCATTGCAGACATTGGATTTTGACCATGGAACGTGCTGAGAATTATATGTGTAAGAAAAAACTGCAGATGCTGGTTTACACAGAAGATAGACACAAAAAGCTGCAGTAAAGGACCTGTCCCACTTTCACGACTTAATTCAAAACCTCTGCCGAGTTTAAAGGACCTAAAAAAAAATAATCAAGATTGTGGTAATCTACGAACTCCTACGAGCTTCCACGACTATGTTCACGAACTCCTACGAGCATGTCTACGAATTCCCACGACTATTTCAATGCCCTCCTTACGAGTAAAAAGTTGCAATTTCTTTCATCCCGACCATTTTTTTTACTCGTGGACATTTTTTATCGGGCTGGAAAAAACGTCCCAACTTACCTGATGCCACGAGTACCTACGGCTGGCATAACGAGCCGCTATGATATATCTACAAACTCCTACGGACTCATTACGAACATTATGCGAGTTTGAATCGAGGGGAAAACGCGGGAGAATTCATGAATAACTCGTGAAAGTGGGACAGGCCCTTAACTCAGTAGGTCAGGCAGCATCTCTGGAGAAAAGGAATAGGTACCATTTTGGGTTTCGACCTGAAACATCACCTGTTCCTTTTCTCCAGAGAAGCTGCTTGACCTGCTGTGTTACTCCAGCTTTTTGTGTCTATGCTGAGAATTATATTCTGAATGTATCTTCCCCTTTGTTCTTCTACCAATTGTATTTATGTATCGTATTATCTGATCTGATTGGGTAGCATGCAAAACAATGCTTTTCACTACCTCGCTACTTGACAATAATAAACTGAAACCTACGACAAGGAAGTGAATCATAAATGGCTCGTAGCCAACAATGCTGGAGAAACTCAGCAGGTGAGGCAGCATCCATAGAGCAAAGGAATGTGTGACGTTTCGGGTCGAGACCCTTCTTCATAAATGGCTCAATCACTGGAGACAGATAAATTCTTGAAAGATTGGGAATCAGGGACTATGAGGAACTGACACAGTGTTTAAGACTGTGACAAGCTTTACGGGGCAAGTATACAACTCCTGCTCACACTTTCTTCTGCACAACTATTTCGATTTTGAAGCTTTGCCCTACACACCTCCCTTTTAGATACCTATCCCATGGCCTTTATCTTTGTCAGGGCTATTCAAAGCTATTTCAGCCATGCTCAAACATTTTGTGCAGATATCCCAATCTCTCTCTCCTCGAGCTGCTCTAACTCCAGTACCAGACCATGATGGTGCTGTTTTCATGCTGAACTTTCCCAATTGCATTTATAGTTTATTGATCCATTATGGGAGTTTCATGACACCAGTTATCAGGCATACCTCAGAGCAGCAATTTTATATGAATGACACAGGTAGTTATTTGAATTCTGACATTTAATGCAGCCTTGCTACATAACCACAGTCGTCTTTGCTGTCAACCCCTTTTCCTAAGCGCCTTAGTAATGGTGATTCAAGACCAGTTCAACTATCCAAACTTTTGGAAAACTGTACTGTTATCTTCAAATTAGATAGATTCATTTTGAATGTCTGCCTTAAATACCACTATGATGTCTCATAGATCAAGTGTGTCATTTTTCAGGTATAGCCAGGTTACTGCTCACCTAATGATATCAAACTTCCCAACAGAGACATATCTTTGTTTTGAGGCCTTCACTTATGGCACCATATTCTCTCTCTTGTCTCTTGATGCCTTTTGACTCTACATCCCAGTGTTCAGCTACCATTAACTTTAAATGCCTCATCCAAATTCTCATTCCATTGCAAATATACAGACTTTAATCAGGACCCAGCTACAGCTCGGGTGCACGGTCTCAAACTAAGCTTTGCCCATTCAGAACACAGAGGAAATGTCTTTGTTTCTCACCCAGAAGGTAATGAATCTTTGAAATTCTTTCCCCAAGCAGTTTGAGGCTCAGTCATAGCATTAAGGCAATTGATTTTTTAAATATTAAAAATAATTAAGGGATAGAGGGCTGGTGTAGGAAAATGGCAAGATCAGCCAGGTCTTATTGAATGGCAGAGCCAGCAGAAGGAATGGTCTACTCCCATTTCTATTGTTCTTACATACCAACATCTGGAACATGCCGAGGACAGGAAGAATGCGATGAGTAACAAAATGAATTAGTTGTAAAACTATGGAGCAAACTATAATTAACTATTTCAAGTGATGTATGATGTAAAAAAAAAAAAAAAAGCGATATGCTTAAGATTTTTATATTAATTGTAACATGCAAAAGATGTTTTTCCATCCATAATATGCACCTCTATTGAAACAATATCAAACCAGTATTTTCTTTCTATTACCTTTAAGAAATATAAAATAAAATGTGCACGTTTTATATCTAGGCATCCAAGCATTAGGTTCTGAGCACATTGGCAAGACTATATGTGGTCTACATATCTACAGGTGACCTACATATCTACAAGTGACCACATTCAAGTCTCGATAAACCATATTGAGAATTGATTCAAAGCTTAATGAACTAGAGTGGAGAATTTAATTTAGTCAATACTTTTTCCAGTTTTCTAATTATGACCTATTTTCCCAAGGTGTCAAGTCACATTGGCAAATTGATGCATCTGTAAACATTTCCTTACCGTATTTTATCATCACTGATTTTTGCAATTGTTTTCAATTATGGACATCAATTAGAGAATAAATAGTTGAGCAAGACAGAGTGAAAAAAAGTCCACTGTTAAATAGATTGGGAACATTTTAAATACTTTTGAGAATTTGTCAAAGAAATAGCAGCTGATGTTTGTTGAGCACTGGGAAAAGAATGGATATCTTCATGAGCAGAGTTCAAGAGCTTTTGGAATTCTTAGCTCTTGCCATATCTGCCATCTTTCTCCATTCTCTTGCTGAACCAATCTTGGTCTTAACCATTGTAAATTTAGCTATTTTTTTATTGGCAGTTTTCAAGAATTCTAGTAAACTGCCTACTGATTAACTCATTGTTGCAAAAACCAATGGATCCCATTTGTTCTTGACATATTTCTCATACTTCTGCTCTACTGACTACATGATATCGGAAATTCTAAGTGGTTTGAATGGATATTTAATTTGCCCTGTCTAAAACATGCAGCATGTCAAACATTTGGTATTTACTGAACACATTTGTCATATTCCATGTTAATTTTGCTCCAGTTCTGTTGTGGTTCTGATCAGCTTGTCTGTTAAACAACCCACACATTGTCAGTACAGTACTATTCTGATACCAGCCATATATAAATTCATTATGTTATGCAATGTGTTAACTTATTAATATCTTAAATCTCACATAGAATCCCAATTTGGAAATTCAACATCCATTCCATGTTAGCAGTGATTTGCAGAAGTAGATGAGTTCATTGTACTGGTAGAAACAAAGAATTGCAGATGCTGGTTTACAAAGAGGACAAAATGCTAGAGTAACTCAGTAGGTCAGGCAACATCTTGGAAGAACGTGGATAGGTGACTTTTCGGGTCTGGACCCTTCTTCAGGCTGATTGTGATGGGGTGGGGCGGTGGGAAGCAAGCTGGAGGAGAGGAGGGGCATAGGAAGTATCCACCTATTACTTGTCAGGCTTTGTCCTGGCCCTTTTCTCTTCCAGCTTTCTACCCCCCTCCCCTCTCAATATGTTTGAAGAAGGGTCCCAACCCAAAACATCGCCTATCTATGTTCTCCAGACATGCTGCTTGACCCACTGTGTTACTCCAGCACATCGTGTCTTATTTTGACTGTGTTGGTATTGACTGATGTAAAATATAATTGGCTAGGACACGAGTAGAACACACTGTTCTTATGTGGGTGCTGTACAATCTCCGATGGCCATTACAGTAGGCAGACTGCATCTTTGTTTAATTTTTTCGTTTGAAAATATTCTTTTCAACTCACCTGGTATTGGAGTAGATTATGTATTGATGCTTTTGAACCATCAAGTTTCTAACTCGAGTCAGAATCAGTCATCTAAGCTAGTCACATTTGCTAATATTGGCCCATATTTTTCTCAACCTTTCCTATCCATACACCTGTCCAAGTGTATTTTAAATGTTGTTATTATACCTGCCTCAACTACCACCTTTGGCAGCTCATTCCATATACCAACCATCCCCTAGGTGGAAAAAGTTGCACTTCAGTTTCTGATTTAATTTCCCCCCCTCTCACCTTAAATCTAAGTGTTCTGGTTCTTCATTCCCTTAGCCTGGGTAAACAACTGTGAATTCATCCTACCAATTCCCCGCATGTGTCTGTACACCTCCATACAATCACCCCATAGCCTCCTGCACTCCAAGGTATAAAGTCCTAGCTTGTCCAATCTCTCATTATAGCTCATTATGTCCTGGCAACATCCTCAAAAGTCTTCTCTGCACTCTTCCCACCTTAACAATATATTTCCTATAGCATGGGAGATCAAAACTGAACACAAGACTCCAAATGTAGCCTCATCAATATGTTATACAACTGGTTGATTGGCTGGGTGATAGGAGATAAAGGGTAGTGGTGGACGGGTGAAAATCTACAACAGGTAGCCTACTGCAGGGAATGCCTGCTGGGACCTTTTTTTGTTTGTAAAATGCATAAATTACTTGGATAAGAATGTAGATGGTGACTTTGTAAATGGCATGAAAGTTGGAGTTGTAGAGAAGATTGTTGTCCAATGATATAGATCATTTGGAAAGTCACACTGATGTATAGAAGGTCATTAGGCTGCAAGTCTATAAATCCTTATAAGTGGTGATACAGGAGAATAAGGTTGAGAACAAAAAATGGGTATGCTTCCTGTATAGGATGAAGGGTTAAGAACAAAAATTGGGATGTTATGTTGGTTTAACTTTACTTGGTCCTGTACACAAAATTTTGGTAATTCTGGGAATATCGGGCAACAGTTCTGGTCAACACACTAAGAGGAAGAATGTGGTAGCATTAAAAGTGGGCAAAAGAAAATTCACCAGGATTTTGCTGGACTGGAGGATATAATGGTTAGAGATTGGATAGGCTGGGTTTTTTCTCACTGGAACGCAGGGGGGCTAAGGGGTGACCAGAGGATTATAAAATTGTGAGGGGCATAGTTAGGGTATAGTCAGAACCTTTTTATAGAAGGATCTATGGATTAAAAAATATTTTCCCCCAGGGCAGATAAATTTAGATTTAGACTAAGTGGGACCCCTTTGGGTCCCAGCATCACACGGGAGGGCTGATCCCCCAACGCAATATTCCACCTCTCCACCAATTCCAAAATTGGTGACCAGTGGAGGGGGCTTTCTGGATGGATGTTGTGGGCTGAAGGGACTGGTTTCCAGAGGGCTAGTATGGACTTTGTGGGCCAAATGGATTTTTGGGCTGGCGGCTCAGTCACTCAAGCCTGTTGTGCTGGCAGCTCACTCACTCACGACTGGTGGGCTGGCAGTTGACTCACGGCTATTCCTTGAAATTCCATTTCAAGCAGGGTGCAAGGCCACCAAATTAGAGTGCAGTTTCTTACCACTTCAAGCAGGGTGCAAGGCCACTAAAGACAGTGAGTCGTGACCTCTCCCTCCTCCATCTTGCAGAGACTGAGCCACGCCCACACTTCTGGGTTTTATAGTCCTTCCCCCTCCCACCAGAAAGGGCGTGGCCTTCATGGCGTGATTGACAGAGAGAATCTCAACATTTTTAAACACGTATAACTCTTTTATTTTTCATCGATAGGAAAAATCCTCAGCACTTGATGAGCGAAGGGGGACTCTGAGTAAGATGGCCAAAAACCACAGCCATGCGTGACAGCGTTTTTTCTAAAATCAATATAAAGCGCAATCAGGAAGTGGTCAAGATCAGACTTTTAGTAATATAGATAAGTTTAAGATGAAGTGGAGAAATTTAAAGGAGATCCATGGGGTAGGTTTTCTCCACACAAAGTGGAAAGAGCTGAAAGAAGAGGTTGTGGAGGGAGATGCTATACAAAATTGAAAAAGCATTGACAGTGATACTCGATTAGGAAAGACACAGAGTTATGTGCCTAATGTGGGTGAATGGGATTAGCATACATAGGTTCTATGATCAGCATGGACAAGGTGGGCCGAATGGGTCTCTTTCTGTGCTGCATGGTTCTATTTCTATTGCTCTTTGGATTTGCATTGTACAAACCAACTGTCAGATTATCAATAAAAGAGCAGCAATCTTTAAAAATATTTAATTGCGAAGAACATTGGAACAAACATTACAATCATGATGGTGGTTGTATAAATGCATGTTCTTTCTTCTGTATAGCAATCTCCTCTCCCTATGGCTTCTTTTACAGAAGAATGAACCACTCAGCAACTGATCAAAGGTGTAGGAAAGAACTGCAGATGGTGGTTTAAATCTAAGGTAGACACAAAATGCTGGAGTAACTCAGCGGGCCGCATTTCGGGAGAGAAGGAATGGGTGAAGTTTCGGGATGAGACCCTTCTTCAGATTGATGTCAGGGGAGTGGGCGGGACAGATAGAATGCAGTCGGTGACAGTAAGACTGGTGGGAGAACTGGGAAGGGGAGGGGATGGAGAGAGAGGGAAAGCAAGGGCTATTTGAAGTTAGAGAAGGCAATGTTCATACCGCTGGGGTGTAAGCTACCCAAGCAAAATATTCATACCTCTGGGGTATTTCGCTTGGGTAGCTACCACCCCTGCGGTATGGACATTGACTTCTCTCACTTCAAATAGGCCTTGCTTTCCCTCTCTCTCTCCATCCCCTCCCCCTTTCTCCCACCAGTCTTAGTGTCTTCAACTACATTCTATCTCTGTCCCACCCATTCCCGACATCAGTCTGAAGAAGGGTCTCTACCCGAAAAGTCACCCATTCCTTCTCTCCAGAGATGCTGCATGACCTGCTGAGTTACACCAGCATTTTATGTCTACAACCGATCAAAGGCCCCAGTTTTCCTCACCTATTTCTGATGAGGTAGTCCATCACAGTCGTACTAAAACGCTTAGTATGAAGCATAAGGGTGCACCAATCAGGATTCCTTTGCCTCATTGTAATTCAACTGAGCTCCAGGATGTGGGTTTTGCTGGCAATGAGAGGATTGGACTTAGCCATGTTGTTCCTTGCATTCGTATGATCTGCTGATACTCAGTCAAGGCCACTTACACACAACAGATTTTGATTGGTGAGGACTGGCAAAAAACGGATTGTTCCAACAATCAATGGCTTTGAGTCAAGTGAGGAGGAGCAAGTGCTTCTTTAAATATTATGTATATTGTACCCGTAAATAAAGTACTTTTGTAAAAAATATGCAACCCAACCAATGTTTCGTAAAGTTGCAATTCAAATTCTATTCCCCAATCTATGAAGGCAAGCATTACAAATGCCTTCTGCAACACTCCAATCACTTGTGTTGCCCTTTTCAAGAAACTTTAAAAATTGACCTTAGTCCTAGTTCATCAACATACCTTGGTTTCTGACCATTTACTGTATATATTCTAACCCTATTTGACAAAAATACATTACCTTACACTCAGCAGGATTAAATTTCATCTGCCAATGCTTCACCCAATTTTTCAATTAATCCATATCATGTTGTTGGCTTAGAATAGCCTTCCTCGATACCAATGTTAATGTCACCTGCATACTTATTAATCATACCTCCTACAATCACATTCAAGTTGTTATATAGCACAAATCTAAAAAAGTATTGATTACTTTGGTAAACCTCCAATCAAAATTCCAATCGGAAAAAAAATCCTTCCACTACTGTGGCTCTGCCCATATCACCAAACCAATCATCAATCTATTCACCCAGTTGACCGTGGATCCCATGTGCCTTAATATTCTTGAGTAGCCTACCATGTAGAATCTTGTCAAATGCTTGACTAAAGGCTATATAGACAACATCTATTGCCCTGCCTTCAATTACCGCGGTTACCACCTCAAAACCAAAATCAAATTAGTAATATAAAATTTCTCTTCATAAAGCCACGCAAAGCAAGCTGTCTGAAGGAAGGTCCCAACCCGAAATGCTGTCTGTCCATTTCCCGCCACAGGTACTCCCTGACCCACTGAGTTCCCCCAGCAGATTTTTTTAACTTAAGATTCCAGCATTTACAGTCTCTTGCATTGCCTTATTTGGGAGAAGCAACTGCAATCAAGAATTGTGGGTTAACAACCTTTAATATAAATGACAACCAACCTTCAAACTCTTTTAAATCTTATAACTTGTCATCTATCTTGAAATTACAAGCACTGCAGGTTAAACAAAAGCACCGTTTGTGAAGAAAGCGAGTTATTGGTCCACAGTGGGAGGCCACTTAAGAAATATTGTCTAGAAATTGACATGATCATGACCCATGCATTGTATGCATTAGCCAAACACACAGACAATATAGCTATCTTATTTGGCCTAAATTAAACCAAGTATCTGACATAAACTTAAACTATATTTTGCACCATTGTGACAAATATCAAGGTTCTCGACATGCTATTTTGCCACAGAGCGCATCAAATGTGGTTGTAACCATATTTGTTCACTCAATCAATATTTGGTGTATCCAGGCAGCTGACCCTCATTTGGACAGCTCTGGTCTTTATGGCACTCATTCAAAGTCACAACATACCTGATGTAAAACTATCATAATTTTGTATATTGCAGAGTCTACCATCAACCTCCTTTGCTCAGAGAACAACAGCTCTCTAGGCTAACCCTGTAAAATGTATTTAAATCCGAGAACCATTATAGCAAGACCACAAGGCATCTTCTCCAGGCCCTCCATATCATTCAAATCTAGTGATGAAAACTAAATGCAACACTTATATTGTGGCCTAACCTGAGCTTTATTAAAAGATTTAGGCATAACTTCCTCGCTTTGTTATTCAATGGTTATGAAGCCCAAGATACAATGATGAGATGGTGTTTGTGAGATATTGGTGTGTGCCCAATGGTTATTACAAAATTACTCAGATGGCTGTAAATTGTTTTTGGAAATTTGTATTGTGACACTATATTGATTCCCTATTGATATCTTGAAGGCTTCAAGATACATTTATGATACACCCTTAGAATGTCAAAATCATAGCTTACCCCAATTCTATTCTAGTTGGGTGCCCAAATAGATATTTTGCAACTACAAACACATTTGTCCAAACCAGACTATAGCTTTTCAGGAGTTTGATATACATCATCCAAGACCACGCTTTATCTAAGATGATAAATTAAGTAGTCATATCAATTTAGTTGCATTATATTGGTTATTCCAACTGGATGAATTGGATTTACTCCAAGATAAATTTGGAATTGGATCTTTCAGTCTAATGCCAAATAATTTTCCAAAAAACTGTCATGTTTTCTATATTGTGATAGTCACACACATGGAATACATTAAATATAAAATTATATATTAAACGTGGTAAAGTTTGACTAATTATAACTGAGAAAATTGTGCTGTGGAGACATGTAGAATTGAAGAAATATGCTAATGTATGCAAATAATCTTTATGCCATCCCAGCTCATTCCCCGCCAGTGCTTTATCTCTTCACCCCTCCATCAAATATAGTGAGCTGCAATTCTATGGGTCAGTCTTCTGATATTCAGTCAATGGTTAATCCATGGAAATGTTAATTAGAACTTATGATACACCCTTAGAATGTCAAAATCATAGCTTACCCTAATTCTATTCTAGCTGGGTGCCCAAATAGATATTTTGCAACACAAACACATTTGTCCAAACCAGACTATAGCTTTTCAGGAGTTTGATATACATCATCCAAGACTCGATTAGTCTTAGTTGATAAATTAAGTAGTCATATCAATTTAGTTGCATTATATTGGTTTTTCCAACTGGATGAACGGCACAGGCTTGATAGATTTCAGATGGATAATCAAAATGTATTTACTTTTTAAACAAATAAGGGAATCAATAACATGGGTCACTTTCCACGCGTGCCCAGGTTTATAATGTATACTCTTATGCTTATTGGGAAACATGACATTCTGCCCCTTATTACACGTGACACGTGTACAATTTTACGAATTAAATGAAAAACTGATAACCAATCCACGGAAATACAATTACAAGATCAAGAACGGAATAAAGGTCAGGGGATAACACGCCTTTTATCCCCATTAGATGCGATGTCAAAGCGGCATGTAACATTCGCTTACAAGAGAAAAATGAACAGGATTAAACAAACCAACACATTTTATATTTAATGTAAAAAAAACTATTTTATCCGTATCGGTAAATAGAATCGACATTAGGTTTCTATTTTAAAAAATGGCATGGACGTTTTCTCCCAGTGACAGCTTCCAATATTTACAAAACGGTTTTTACTTAAGGCCTAGAATGCCAAAGTCCACGAGTTTGAAAGAAAACATTAGTAACCCATCCTCTTTAATAAGAGGTGGTGAAAGACAAGGGGATCTGCTGCAATAAGGGATACTGGGAAGCTAATGCAGTTTATTACTGCGCAGGTGGGCGATTCAATGCAGTCAGCGGCTTCCTTTGTACAAATTAATCCACCGAGCATAATATAAAATAAATCCATATATAGCCATATAATACAATTAAATCAAATTCATGACATTTACATTTGATAGTTACCAGGATTATTCCGCTATCCAACATGGGGAATATAGAGAAAGTGCACAATAGACCCATTGCCGCAAAAAAATGTCATCTTTGAAATTGGTATGTTCTCAAAGTAGTAACAGTAATGAGGAGCCACATTATATTACCTTCAATTAAATCATTCTACCGTCTCACACCAAAACGTGGAAGCTGAACGAAACAATACGTTCCTTCTTCATTGTTAAGAAGCCACGATATTTATCCTCGCCATAAATTATTAAAATCCCACCAAGTGATTTCACTTGAAGTCTAAGAAAAGTATCCCATAAACTCCATGTCGTTTCAAATTATACGTATACACCCTAATAATTCGACGCGAGAAACAATGAAGAGGCATCGTGTCTGTTACTAGCACTTCTCAGTATCAGCCACAAAGAAGCCTTCTGGACGATTACTTAAAAGTCTATGCGACTTGAAAGCAAAATAAACAAATCAGACCGTACAAGCGAAATCAAACTTAAAACATACTCTCGAAGAACCTACACATCTAGTTCTTCCCAAAATTAAAAAATAAACGATTTAAGCCAAGACACAAAACAGCGAGGGGAGCGAGGAAGATTTGTTTATCCAAGTTAATAAAACGCTTCGCTGCTGCTCTTCACTTGATCCAAGACGGGCTCGTGATTTGCAGCCGTAAGAAATTAAAAAAAACATGTTGGCGAGCATTAACGCCCTTAAATGACAACAGTTACTTTATTAGCAGTAGCAATGCAAAAATCGGCATGGCGATCCAGGATGTAAATAGGGCCTTCGGACCCCTGACTATGTCATTTACCTTAAAATAGCCTCCTTCGTAGAGCGTGTTGGGGGGACCGAAGATCGCTACTTCCCAATTGTAGAGATCGGACTCGTCCACCAAAGTGATCCTGAAACCTTCCACCGGCTCCTCCTGCAAACTCTTAAGCTCCAACATTAAGGCCTTCTGAGAGCTCGTCATCTGCTGCTGAGCCATGGTGGTGGGCGGCAGAAAGGCCGAGGGAGGAAGGAAGGAAGGAAGAGAAGGGAGAGGAAGGGAGAGGGGGGAAGGGGGGGTACAAAATAAAACAAACCAGGGGGAAAGAAAATTAAAGGAAAGCAGCTGCTGGGAAAGGCAAAGTCGCCAGCAGGCAGGCAGGCAGGCAGGCGATGAAACAAACACACGACGCTTTGGACACTTCACCAAGTTCAGGGGGGGAGGGGGAAAGAAAAAGTCCTTCCTCCTTCACTTCACAGCGCCAGGCTCTGGAGAGAAAAAAATCAGACCAGTGCTCCACACATCGGGGTGGTATCAGGCAACCGCCGGCAGCTCATGAAGAATAAATACTTCGATCTAGTATTTTTTATATATATATATAGATAGATAGATATATATAAAAGGCAGGAGCAGGGTTTGCGATACTTGTTGTTGCCGTGTATGTCTGTCGGTGACAATGTGGTTGTGACGGTGATCTCTCTCTCTCTCTGTCTGCGCCTCGCCGGCCGGCACTGGTGGTGACAGCAGTAAAATGGCCCTGCAGCGGCTGCAGCGGCTCCGGCCCCGCCCACAACCCCCGGCCACGCCCCGCGACGTCACCCGCGCCCTTTGTGACGCGCGTTCGCCCCCCCTCCCCCCGGCCATGTGTCGGCGCTCAGCAACGCGCATGCGTAGACGGGGCCCCGGGCCTGGGCCGACGCCGGACGCTCCGGAGCTGGAATCTCATTGGTGGCGGCCGCGCTACGTCATCATTGGTCGAAGGGGTCCTGAATCTTTGGTCCTCTCTTCCATACGTCAGCGATTCATGTTCTCCAGAGATGTTGCCTGATCTGCTGATTTACCCCAGCACTTTGTACCCATCCATGTACCATCCATATACCCATCCATGTACCCATCCATGTACCCATCCATGTTCCCATCCATGTACCCATCCATGTACCCATCCATGTACCCATCCATGTACCCATCCATGTACCCATCCCATCCATGTACCCATCCATGTACCCATCCATGTACCCATCCATGTACCCATCCATGTACCCATCCATGTACCCATCCATGTACCCATCCATGTTCCCATCCATGTGCCAATCCATGTACCCATCCATGTTCCATTCCACCTCCCCGTTCACATCCACGTTCCACTCCACGTCCCCCCCCATGTACCCATCCATGTACCCATCCATGTACCCATCCATGTTCCCATCCATGTACCCATCCATGTTCCCATCCATTTACCCATCCATTTACCCATCCATTTCCCATCCATGTTCCCATCCATGTACCCATCCATGTACCCATCCATGTTCCCATCCATGTACCCATCCATGTACCCATCCATGTTCCCATCCATGTACCCATCCATGTACCCATCCATGTACCCATCCATGTTCCATCCATGTTCTCCAGAGATGCCTGACCTGCTGATTTACCCCAGCACTTTGTTCCCACCCATGTACCCATCCATGTACCCATCCATGTTCCCACCCATGTACCCATCCATGTACCCATCCATGTACCCATCCATGTTCCCATCCATGTACCCATCCATGTACCCATCCATGTACCCATCCATGTACCCATCCATGTTCCCATCCATGTTCCCATCCATGTACCCATCCATGTACCCATCCATGTACCCATCCATGTTCCCATCCATGTACCCATCCATGTTCCCACCCATGTACCCATCCATGTACCCATCCATCTACCATCCATGTACCCATCCATGTTCCCATCCATGTTCTCCAGAGATGTTGCCTGATCTGTTGATTTGCTCCAACACTTTGTACCAGTATCTTTGCTTTGTACCCATCCATGTTCTCCAGAGATGCTGCCTGGCCTGCTAATTTACTCCCAATATTTTGTACCAAAGATTATAGAGCAGAGCTCTTCTAGTATCTTTGTTTTGTACCCATTCATGTTCTCCAGAGATGCTGCCTGACCTGCTGATTTACCCCAGCACTCTGTACCCATCCATGTTCTCATCCATGTACCCATCCATGTTCTCCAGAGATGTTGCCTGACCTGCTGATTTACCCCAGCACTTTGTACCCATCCATGTTCTCCAGAGATGCTGCCAGACCTGCTGAGTTACTACATTTTTTTGTAAACCAGCTCCTCGTGGTCTTTAGAAATTAATTAATTAATCAATAGGTGCAGGAGTAGGCCATTCGGCCCTTCGAGCCAGCACCGCCATTCAATATGATCATAGCTGATCATCCCCAATCAGTACCCCGTTCCTGCTTTTTCTCCATATCCCTTGATTCCTTTGGCCACAAGAGCTAAATCCAACTCACTTGAAAATATCCAGTGAATTGGCCTCCACTGCCTTCTGTGGCAGAGAATTCCACAGATTCACAATTCTCCGAGTAAAAAAGTTGTTCCTCATCACAGTCCTAAATGGCCTACCCATTATTCTTAAACTGTGACCCCCTAGTTCTGGATTCCTCCAACATTGGGAACATTTTTCCTGCATCTAGCCTGTATAATCCTTTAAAAATGTTATATGTTTTTATAAGATTCCCTCTCATCCTCATTTCATTTTACAAAAGTGACTCGATGATATTGTGAAGAGTGGAATTAATTGGCACAGATGGCTGTGGAGGCCAAGTCAATGGATATTTATAAGGCAGAGATTGACAGATTCTTGATTAGGAAAGATATCAGGGGTAATGGGGAGAAGGGAGGAGAATGGGGTTGAGCGAGAGAGATAGATCAGTTAAGATTGGAAGGCGATGTAGACTTGATGGGCCGAATTGCCTAATTCTGCTCCGAGCTTATGAATTCATGTGTGGAAAGATGCCCTTCGGCCCAACCTGCCCACACTGACCAACATGTCCCATATACATTCGTCTCACCTGCCTGCACTTAGCCCATATCCCTCTAAACCTGTCCTATCCATGTACCTATCTAATTGCTTATTTACACTTCTGTGTAGAAGGCCTTAATTGCTTCTGTTCCTTACACTTACGTTGCCCGCTTTCAGTTCAGCTGGACATAAAAGATGGAGTCGGTAGGAGGAGTCACAATGGACGTGGGCAGATAATGGGCACAAAACAGTACCTAATGTTGCTCTCATCCTGATGACCACCTTTGTGCATGGCTGCATAAGGCTATATGGAGAGCCAAAGCAAATGGGCACCACAGTGGTGCAGCTGGTGGACTTAGAGACCAGGGTTCGATCCTGATCTCGGGTGCTCTCTGTGTCGATTTTGCATTTTCTCCCTGGCACTACGAGGGTTTCCTTCGGGTGCTCCAAATTTGTGGATGCTAAATTGGGATACATAGAACTAGTGTGATCAGCATGCACTCGGTGGGCCATAGGGCCTGTATCCATGCATTTCAACGATCTAGCTTTTATTGAATTTGAAGGACCTTGTACAGCTATTTTCATTTCAGCTACAACCCACTTTAAATCAAACTCGACCGGGTGATAGATTCTCCCAAAATCAATCATGGAATCAGTCAGGATTCCATGAACTCCCACATCCCAAAGACAGGTTTGAAGGTTAATTGGCCTTTGTAAGTTGCCCCTGGTGTGTCGGAAGTGGTGGAGGCCGGTTCTCTGGATACTTTCAAGAGAGAGCTAGAGCTCTTAAAGATAGCAGTCAGGGGATATGGGGAGAAGGCAGGAACGGGGTACTGACTGGGGATGATCAGCCATGATCACATTGAATGGCGGTGCTGGCTCGAAGGGCCGAATGGTCTACTCCTGCACCTATTGTCTAAGTGTAAGTGAAAGTGGGATAACATAGAACTAGTGTGAATGGGTGATCAATTAATTTGGTGGGCCAAAGGGGCCCAATCCAAGATGTATCTCTGAATCTAGAAGTGTCATTACCTACTGATGTTTAATCTGTCCCTGGTGTTGGGAAGGATGGACCTGACATTCATGCCGCACAATGTGCCAGTCAGCTGGACATTACTGCACCACCTGTTCTTTGGAAAAATTCTTCCAGACCTTTGAACACGTCCATCAATTAGTGAGTAACATTGAATGTTCTGCAGCATAAGGACTTGATATTTCATGATTTTAATTTAAATGTGATTTAGCCAATTGTCAATGTTTAATTGCAAGGCCTAGATTTCTTCTGTAACATAAGACGATTTGGCACATTAGGTCTATGCTAACTCCCGTTTCAGCCATCCTGTCAGTTCCATCCCTGCACTGTTCTCCAATATATTATATTAGTTATCTTTAAAATTGCTTTCTGAAGGTGCTGATTTTGCTTTCAAAGCTTTCCGGCAGCAAATTCTAGATTATAACCATACTAAATAACCAAAATCACCCTTGCATCCTTTCTGCACGTGACCTTTTAAATCTGTGTGCCTGGTAGCAGAATTATCAGTTTTCCTCCCATTTTGTTAATGTTTTGAGATGAGGGTGTTGTTAGCCCTATTTGCACGAAGAAGGTTGCGTTTTCCAGAAGTTCCTGCTGGTGAATCATTACAGGTAACTTTGAATTTGTTTCAGTGATCGGCAGCAAGTCATCAGGACTTGCCAGAAATTACAACCTCACTCATCATGTCCATCAAGTGATTCTGGAATAATTATTCATTGACATAATATACGTCATTCAGCATGAAACCAACTGGGATTCAATGTTTGTAATCCGAGTTCACTAGCGATCAGAGAAAAGGATGTCAGCACTGATTTCCTATTATGATTTGAAATACCGAAAATACTTTTGGAGCAATGACGCAGCCTTATTTGAAATGCATCTTCATTCAGATTGGCTATGTTGTAGACCCATCAAATCAAGTCAAGTCAAGTCAAGTTTATTTGTCACATACACATACGAGATGTGCAGTGAAATGAAAGTGGCAATGCTCGCGGACTTTTGTGCAAAGTTGGTATCATAACTGATATGTTGTTTTGGAGAAAACATGAGGTAGAGATGCAGCTGAATTTAGAAGGCATTCTATGCTCCTTTCTGACTGGGGCTTTAGCGTGGCCAAAAAGTGCCATTAGATCGGCTGATATTTCCTCAGTTTTGCCTCATGATGAAGATTGTGTCCATTTTTTCTAAAGATGGAATCCATGTTGTGATTCAGGGAGCAGTTCTTTGGCCTTTGGGAGAAGATGGTTTTGAATGACAGGGGAGGGGGGGGGGGCACTCTTTGGTTATCATAGTTGAACATGTCCCCTTATTGAAGTTGGTCAGAATCATAGCATTTCTTAAGTTCCCAAGTATATCTTCTTCCCAAATGTGAACAATGGGGTTGTGGATTTGTGACTACAGCTCTTCACCATCAAATTTTACGATTTAAATGGGATAGCTTCAGGCAAAGTAACACCATAGAGGAAGTTAACAGCTTGAAGGAAATAATAAAGTTAGGTATTGTTGACATGCATATGAAAATTAATGTTAATTTTGAAACAGATTCGTCCACCTGCCTTGATTGTCAAAAAACATCTCAGTTGCAAATATATTGAATGAATGATGAATAAAAAATTTATTAGCCAAGTATGTATACATACAAGGAATTTGCCTTGGTGTTTTGCTCGCTAGGATAAAAACACAATATACAGTAGACAATTAAAAATAAAACATTATAATTGTTATAACCGATATAATTGGATCCTGAACTTTCTGACGGAGCGACCGCAGGCAGTGAGACTGGGCCCGCACCTGTCCTCCACTATCACCCTGAGCACCGGCACACCACAGGGCTGTGTACTAAGCCCCATGCTCTACTCCCTCTTCACTCACGACTGTGTTCCTGCATTCGACACCAACACCATCGTGAAGTTTGCAGACGACATAACAGTGATTGGGCTGATCACCAACGGTGATGAAACAAAATACAGAGCAGAGGTGCAGAACCTGGCGGACTGGTGCGCACGTAACAACTTGTCACTAAACACCTCCAAGACCAAGGAGCTGATTATTGACTTCAGGAGGTCCCATAATGGAGAATACGCCCCAATCTCCATTTACGGGGAAAGTGTGGAGAGAGTGTTCAGCTTTAAGTTTCTGGGCACTCACATTTCAGAGGACCTCACATGGTCCACCAACACCGCTGCGCTGGTCAAGAAGGTACAGCAACGACTGTTCTTCCTGAGGATATTAAGAAAGACTGGTCTGCCCCAACAGCTGCTGACAACGTTCTACCGCTGCACCACAGAGAGCATATTAACGTATGGCATCTCTGTGTGGTATCTCAGCTGCACGGAGGCGGCGAGGAGAGCTCTTCAGCGCGTCGTCCACAGAGCGCAGAGGATTATTGGGTTCCAGCTACCAGCCTTGGAGGGCATCTACCACACACGGTCCCTCAGGAAGGCCGTCAGCATCCATAAAGACTCCTCACACCCTTGTAACGGACTGTTCGAACTACTTCCCTCCGGCAGACGTTACAAGGCCTTCTACGCCCAAACCTCCAGACTCATTCCTCCAGCTTTATTCCCAGAGCTATAGCGGCTCTGAACCGGCCCTGCTGAGTGCCCCCCATCCCCCCTGGACTGTCTCCCTCGGATGGTCACGTCACACAGCTTATTTATTTATTTTACTTTTCTTTTACATCGGTTGGAAGCTGCATACTAAATCTCGTTGCACTGATGTGCAATGACAATAAAAGATATTATTATTATTATTATTATTATTATTATTATTATTATTATTATTAATTTAAACATTGTCAGATTAATGTGATTATTTACCAAAAGCAAAGAAAATGAGGGGAGAATGGGAGTTGAATTATGCTTTTAATTTTGTTTTACCTGTTGATAATGAAAATTAATTGAAAAAAACCCATGGAACTTATGATATAAATTAACTTTGTGCTTTCCTGTTCTTTGAGCTAAGTTATACAGGCTGAACGTAGGAGGAATAATATAGAGATAAAGATTCTGACAGCTTTGATTAATCTGGTTAAGACAATAAGAAAGTGGAACCCATACGTTAAAAATAAAAGTACGATTGCCATATTGTAGAGTGATTACTAATTGTGGTGCATCCAGGTAACCTATAGAACAATGGAACAAATTACCTCACAGCTGTTCATTTAAAGAAAGACCTGCTAATAGGAATTGTGTAGAAGTCATGAAGAATACTATCAACACCTTCACCGTGTACAGTTGAATTAGAATTGAATACGAAACTCCTGCGTTAGGAAAATCAAACTGGTCATTTTTGCTTCAAAAAGTTAAGTCAAAATAAGGGTTGTTCTTTTGATGTGATTCAATGTGTTTTGGCAAGGCACTTGACAAGGTTTAATACAACAAAGCAATTGAAAAATTAAAGCACTACAAAATTAAAAAAAAAGCAAGGTACAAACTACTGAAGAAGGGTCCTGATCCGAATCGATACCTATCCATGTCCTCCACAGATGCTGTTGGACCTGCTGAGTTACTCCAGTACTTTGTGTCTATTTTCATAAAGCAGCTTCTGTAGTTTCTTGTTTCTGATAGAGCTCAGCGGGTCAAGCATTCTGATATCAATGTAGCTTCAAAGTCCCATAAGCTTTGGATTATGAAAATTATTTTGTTCAGTAAGGTACTTTTTCCTTTTGACAGTTTTGTTCTTTCCCCTCTCCTTCCACAGTAGTTGGCCCTTACTTGGGAAGATTTACATAAACTGTAGGTTATTCTGAACACCAAACAAGTCGGAACCTCCTCAGAATTTTTCTTTCTCTACTTATGTGAAGGCAAAGTCTATTTTAGCTGACCTAACATTTTCCCATTGACGATCAGTTAGATCAACACACTTGGGATCTGCTTGGTGTAGATTAACTCAGTTATTCACAGGATAAACTCTTTGAACTCCCCTGACAGGCAGCAGTCTATTATAAGTTAATGACCTAACTACTGTGTATTATCAATACATCTGTGTTTTTGTTTTTACAGAAGTGCACTCTGCATTACGTAATGCAGTTTATATGTTGATGACACCATGATGCCTTCATTCACCTGTCTGTTGTCTGCAATGGAACTGCTCCTTTTTATACAGTTTTATGGTCATCAAGCAGCACAGCAGTATTGTGTGCATCAATTCAGGGAATTTTTAAAATATGTCTTTTGAAAGCTGTATATATACGAAAGTTATGCTGAAACAGTAGTCTAGCTACTACTCAATCCCTTGACGTTACACAAAATGTCCAGAGCAGAAATTTACCATTTGATACAAGGAAAGATCCGAGAAGGGGGTAGTCAGATCCGGGTTGGTACAGATCATATTAGAAACATAGAAAATAGCTGTAGGAGTAGGCCATTCAGCCCGTCGAGCTAGCACCACCATTCAATATGATCATGGCTGATCATCCAAAATCAGTACCCGTTCCGGCTTTTTCCCCATATCCCTTGATTCCCTAAGAGCTAAACCTAACTCTCTCTTGAAAAAATATTGATCGCAACTGTATTCAACAACGGACCCCAAGGCAAACTAGAGAGATGCAAATCAGATTATAATATGTACATTTTTGCAAATGTATGTGATTTTAAAAAAAGCTGCTTCCCCAATGTTTCCAGTTTGTTCTACAAAGGAGTTGCTAATGCTCAATTATAAGATGAAAGTCTCGGGAACATCACATTTATCAATGCATGAGAAGTGATAGATTCTGGCTGGTGGAGCAGCACCAATGGAACAGTCTCCTTTCAGCAGAAAATCAGAAAATTTAAAGTTTGGATTTATACATTGTGCCAATATAATTGCTGAGATCCATGTTTATTAGTTCTTTCATTTACTAGTGACCGGAAACCAAACGATCAAATCTGAGATCAACTTCAAACTACCTGAGTAAAGTTAAACTCACAACATTCTGAAAAAGTGGTGAGAATAAGTGAAGGTGGGTAATATTAATGGCAATGTCCATTGCTGATCAGCACAACGCATTCTACGCACACGTTGAACAGATGTTGGTGGAGAAACGTCATCCTTTGTCTCTGGAACTGGTACACTATAATGCTGGGAACTATTTTCTGCATTCTGTATGTCCCCCTTTGTTCTAGCTATTGTACTCGAGTTTGGCTTGATTGTAATTATGTATAGTATTATCTGATCTGACTGGATAGCCCAGCAAAACAAAGCTTTTAACTATACCCCGGTAGACATCTCAATAATATACCTAAATCGTAACCTAAATCGAAGATTTGCATTTCATTCCAACACGGATGGGGAGTGGGGCGAGGTCAGCAGGGAGAATTGAAAGGAATGTCGCATATGCTTGAAATCTAAACCAAAAGGACAAAAACCCTAAATACTCAGCCAGTCAAGCCGCATCACTGGGAAGAGTGGAAGAGAACCGATATTAGTTTTCCTATCCTGACCGTACATTTGGAAGATTTTGGGAAAGTAACATTGATGGTATTTTTCTGTTGCATTCAGGTACCTTTGTAACATATACTGTCTGCACATCCAGGAAGATGGATTTTAGTGAACCATGACCTTATTGTATGCAGTTTTGGCTTCTAAATACACTTTTCTGCAAATGACCAAAAGCAGTGCTGCTGTAGTAAATGTGAAGAATTTCATCATTAATATATTACTTTAGAACTGTATTTTTTTAACTTTGTGTCCTTTAGTTAGTTGTTATCCCATGAGTGGCACCAGCAATGGCTGCCTCGCCAACAGTCTGTCTGCCCCTTCCTTCTGTGTGTTTTAATAGGTAGACAAAAGGACTGAAGAAACTCAGTGGGTGAGGCAGCATCTATGGAGTGAAGGAAAGGCAACGTTTTGGGCCGAAACCCTTCTTCAGATTTTAATAGTTTTCGGTTTTAATAGTATGTGTTAAATGTATGTTTTTAGTGTTCTTTAGTTTGTTTAGGTGGCGGCGGGGGGGGGGGGGGGGGGGGGGGGTTGGGTGAAACATTTTCTAATCTCTTACCTTGAGGGAAATGCGATTTTTTTCCGTATCGTATCTCCGTCTGCAATGCGGCCTAACATTGAGGAGTTGGCGGCCTTTGCTTGGAGACCGACTTTTGAAAGCTCCACCGTGGGGAGCCTACGGGACTTTAACATCGCGGAGCACCAACCGTGTGAACTTATGATCACGGAGCTCGCGGTCTATGGTCAGAGACTGACTTCAGGAACAAGCCGCAGGAGCTTCGACCGCCCCGACAGATGGTTCGACTGCTCCGACCGGGGGAGAATACAGAGGAAGAAGATTGGACTTTTTGTCCTTCCATCACAGTGAGGAATGTGGGGAATCTGCTGTGGTGGATGTTTATGTTAACTTTTATGTAGTTGTGTCTTGTTGCTTTTTTTTTGTATGGCTGTATGGTAATTTGAATACCTTAATTGGTACATGTGATAATAAAAGACCTTTGAAAACTTTGAATTGATCGCATCAAATCTGTCCGTGCAAACCAAATGGATACCTGTCACTGCCACCCCCCACCCATATTTTTATTTCTTATTTCATCTTAATTTGCTCATATTTCCGACTACTATCTGTTAGTCATTTTCCACAAGGTGCCTCAGTGTTCGGTGCAGGGCCAGTTACTGTTTGTCATCTACATCAATACTTTGGATGAGAACATACAGGGCAAGATTAGCAAGTTTGCTGATGATACAAAAGTGAGTGTTTTTGCAGATAGTGAAGATGGTTGTGATAGATTGCAGTAGGATCTGGATCGATTGGCCAGGTGGGCAGAGGAATGGTTGATGGAATTTAATACAGAGAAGTATGAGGTGTTGCATTTTGGGATGTCGAACAAGGGCAGGACCTACACAGTAAATGGTAGGCCTCTGGGTAGTGTTGTAGGAGTGCAGGTGCATGGTTCCTGAAGCGTCGAGTCGCAGGGATATAAGGTGGTCAAAAAGGTTTTTGGCACTTTGGCCTTCATCAGTCAGAGAATAGAAGTTGGGAGGTCATGTTGCAGTTCAAAAAGAATGTGGGATTTGCAAATTGCAGAGCATGAACACAAGCCCAGCTGCCGGGTTTGTCCTTCTTAGCTGTGTTTTGCAACTCCCACATACCTACGCTATCTAGAGTAATGGAGTTACAGGCCCTTCGACCCAACTTGTCCTTGCCAACCAAGATCAGGGCCACCCCCCACACATAAAACAAACCAAGGAACAATGAAACATACTTTTTAACACATAATAAAAATAACAAAAACAGAAGGACAGACTGTTGGTGGCTGCCTTGCACTTCTGGCAGTGTTTGGAGAGCTTTCATAAGTATTGGATGCCACAGAATTGTTATCACCACAAAGCAAGTCTCTCAGAAGATAAAATATACAGTAGCTGAAACCAGCAGACTACGGATATTCCTGGAGGTAATGCTCTTTTAGTAAAATCTTCTCTTGTAATTAATGCAACAGTAAACGTGATGGCAACATGGTCACATAGTTTGTGTAAAAAGACCCATTTTCATCACCCCAGTACCACGAGCACAATACAAAGGAAATAAATATGTATCATGTGAAAGATGTTAATATTTCAATACTGTAATCCGTCATCAGAAAAACAATAATCAAGTATTGCAATTAAAACAGGACCTTTAAAATGCCATGTCTCGACGTCTATAAACATTCGCTTAAAATTAATCTGCATTAGACGCTCTCTTCTCTATTAACATAGCAGAATTCCAAACATTATTAAATCATGACAAGTTGCGTATTGAACAATTGCCATCTCATAAGCAATGACAACAAGCATGTCTTTGTCAATGATTAGGTCTTTGTTTCAATTTTTTGTTATTCCAGAACTTTGTGTCCTTTTTTTGTAAAGCAGTATCTCTAGTTCCTTGTTTCAACAATAAAAGCAAGTTAAACCATCCAGTAATAACTCACAGCTGGAAACACTCGCTCAAAATAATGTAAGCCAAAGATTATGCTCTATAGTTTTTTCAAGAAGGAACTGCAGATGCTGGAAAACTGCAAATTCTGCTCTATAATCCAAAGATTTTATAGCGCTATAAGATCTTTGCTATAATCTTTGATGCAAGCAGCCCTAAAAATATATATTTTTAACCAGGCAATGTCGTAAATCTGTCGTAAACTCTGCACAGGCACTTGCATGCTTGCAGCGGAAGCTCCCGGGAAACATTCGATCCGCGATGATTGACATGGAAAGGAACCACAGAGGGTGTTGATCACGCGGCGCGGAGTTGGACTAATCGGGTGTGTGGAGGCTGGGCCGCTGAAGCACCGGGTCACACTGAGCGGAACTCTAGGCAGCACATGTGGAGGCAGAGCTACTGGTCCTGGTAAGCTCTTTAAAGCACACGGGGGACATGAAGAGAAAGAGACGGGATGTCGATTTGCAAGCTGCCGAGCAGGTATGTGCACTAGCTTCATTCATCAGAATGTTTTTCTTTTGGGCCTGGAGTTAGGCATATACTACATGTTCACGTGTCTTTATACCTACATGCCAACATTGCGTTTAGTTTATTGTCACGTGTACCGAGGTACAGTGAAAAACTTTTTGTTGCATGCTAAACGGTCAGCTGGAGGACAATACATTAAGTTGTCCCGATATGCAATTCCAAGAGGGTCGAGGCTTGTAAAAGTCGTTGTCACTTATTGTCTTTAAGAAGGAACTGCAGATGCTGGAAAATCGAAGTTACACAAAAATGCTGGAGAAACTCAGCGGGTGCAGCAGCATCTATGGAGCGAAGGAAATAGGCAACGTTTCTGAAGAAGGGTTTTGGCCCGAAACCATATAACTATATACGTTGCCTATTTCCTTCGCTCCATAGATGCTGCTTCACCTGCTGAGTTTCTCCAGCATTTTTGTGTACTGTCACTTATTGTCTTCCTTGCAAGAAAGTGTTTGACAAAAGGCATACTTTAGTATTATTGCTATGTTCAAACTGAGAATCTGAGTGTTACAAGAAAGCTTGCTATGATCTTCGCAAAGTCATCAGGAATGCCAAGAGGAAATACCAGGACAATCTCAGTATAATCATTTGGACAACTGCAAGCTGTGGCAAGACCTGAATACTATAACTGGCTGCAAAGTGAAACCAGGCAACATTGCTGGTGATAGTGCGGCCCTCCCTGATGAACGTAATGAATTCTATGTTCGCTTTGAGCAGATGGCCAACAAGGTGATGACATCCATCCCATCAGACTCGAGTGTGCCTTTTCCCAGGGTCACTGTTGCAGAAGTTAGATAGGCCTTCCTGACGGTGAACCCACAGAAAGCAACTGGCCTGGACTGAGACCCTGGCTGTGTACCTGCATGGACCAACTAGTGGGAATATTCACGGTCATCTTTAATCTCTCCCTATCTCTGTTCTGAAGTACCCGCCTGCTTCTTAAGGTCTTGACCTGAAACGTTACCCATTCCTTCTCTCCAGATATGCTGCCTGTCCGACTGAGTTACTCCAGTATTTTGTGTCTATTATTCTAGTGCCAAAAAAAAGCATGATTTCATGCTTTAATGTCTACCGTCCAGTGGCCTTGACTACCATTCTGAAGTGCTTTGAGTGGCTGGTTGTGGAACTCTCTGTAATTGGACTTAACATTGCATTAAACATCATACCCCTTATCCTGTATCTGTTCACCGTGAACGGCTTGATAGTAATCATGTAAAGTCTTTTCACTGACTGGGTACCACGCAACAAAAAGCATTTTACTGTATCTATGTCCACGTGACAATAATGAACTAAGCAGACTTTAGTGATACAGCATGGAAACGGGCCCCATCGGCCCGTGAAGTCCACGCTGACCAGCTATCACCCCGGTGGGGTGTGATGGCTCTGTTGGTAAGGAATGAAATTTAGTCCCTTGCGAGGGTTGACATAGAATCAGAAGATATAGCGTAATTGTGGATAGGACTAAGAAATTGCAAGGGTATAGTTGTAAATGAGTATAGCGTGGGTCCGTTTTTTTGTGTGATCTTTTTTCAGGGGGGGGGGGGGGGGGGGGGGGGGGGGGGCAAGATCTTGGCCGCTGCAACTCGAGTGTCCCATCCCCGCCTGGGGGGCGGTCGGAGACGTCCGGACGGACGGAACACTGGCCCCCAAGCCCATTGCCAGTGTGGAGAAACACCAACCCCAGCTCTCCTCTGCCTCACCCGCCGGGCCAACCGACAGCCTGGACCAATGACTCCAGAGGCCCCAGGCCCACATCCAGCACCAACTCCAGCCCAGCCCCGCTCCAACTCCAGAGGAACCCGCTCCCCGATGGGCCGCTACGGCGACAAGTGCCAGTTCACCCACGGCCTGGCCGAGCTACGTTCCTTCTGCTGCCACCACAAGTACAAGATGTACCTTGTACACCACCAGCTTCTGCCCCTACGATACCCGCTGCCACTTTATCCACAACCCCGAGGAGGAGCGAGGGCCCCGGCTTCGCCTGCGCCAGAGCGCCAGCCTAGGCTCAACCTCCTCCGGCCCAGCGCTTGACTGGGCCACGCTGTGGGTGGCCTTCAACCCCGACCTGGAGTTGGAGCAGGCCCGGAGACTGGGCTTGGGGCTGGGCAATGGAGGGGAGGAGGTTGCTTCTGCCGCCTGCACCACCAACAGCACCCGCAGCTCCAGCGGGTGCCCGGCCTGCCCATGGCCGGCACAAGACCATCCGCAGACTCTCCGACCAGTACGACTCCAGCAGCAGCGGCTCCGAGTAGCCCATCTTCAGCAGGATATCGGTATCGGACTGAAGGAAGGTGGGTGGAGATGGAGGGCTGCCAGTCAACCCGGCGGGACAGGCAGAGCTGGGCTGGAGCCAGCGGCTGCAGCGCTGGTTGGAAGTCCAGGACCGCCCCGCCAGCCCAGGGCCGCCCTGGACAGGGACGGGACACCAGGGAGGGGACGGGGACGGCCCAGCAGCAACTCAACAGCCTCCGCAGCGATGGGGAGCCGGGCCGGGCCCCAACCACGGACGAAATGCAAGCCTGCACACAATGCAGCACCGCCGTTGCTGAGTGTTTATAGCTAGTGACCTATGACCTGGGCATGTGCAGTCGGAATACCGAACTCGCTTATTACAGTTGAACATAGAAACATAGAAAATAGGTGCAGGAGTAGGCCACTCGGCCCTTCGAGCCTACATCGCCATTCAATATGATCATGGCTGATCATCCAACTCAGTATCCTGTACCTGCCTTTTCTCCATATCCCTTTAGCCACAAGCCCTTTAGCTAACTCCCTCTTAAATATAGCCAGTGAACTGGCCTCAACTACCTTCTGTGGCAGAGAATTCCTGAGATTCACCACTCTGTGTGAAAACTGGACTATGGAGGCATGATGGAGGAGCTGGCCAAACTTGACTGGAAAGAAACCGTAGCAGGAATGAAGGTGGAACAGCAATGGCAGGTATTTCTAGGAATAATCCAGCAGATGCAGGATCAATTCGTTCCAAAGAGGAAGAGAGGAGAATAAGAGGGGACCGTGGCTGAAAGGGGAAGTTGAGGACAGTATAAAAATAAAAGAGAAGTGTAACATAGTAAAGATGAGCAGGAAGCCAGTGGATTGGGAAACTTTTAATGATCAACAGAAGGTAACTAAAAAGGCAATATGGGGAGAAAAGATGAAGTACGATGGTAAGCTAGCCAAGAATATAAAGGAGGATAGAAACATAGAAAAAATAGGTGCAGGATTCGGCCCTTCGAGCCTGCACCGCCATTCAATATCATGGCTGATCAACTCGGTATCCTGTACCTGCCTTCTCTCCATACCCCCTGATCCCTTTAGCCACATCTAACTCCCTCTTAAATATAGCTATATATAGATAGTAAAAGCTTTTTTAGATATGTGAAGAGGAAAAAATTAGTTAAGACAAATGTGAGTCTCTTGAAGACAGAAACAGGTGAATTACAAGTACATCAGTCACTGAAAGTAAGCATGCAGGTACAACAGACAGTGAAGAAAGCTTCATAACGAGAGGAGCTGAGTATAGGAGCAAAGAGTTCCGTCTGCGGTTGTACAGTGCCCTGGTGAGACCACACCTGGAGTATTGTGTACAGTTTTGGTTTCCTAATTTGAGGAAGGACATGCTTGCTATTGAGGGAGTGCAGCGTAAGTTCACGAGGTTAATTCCCAGGATGGCAGGACTGTCATATGATGAAAGAATGGAGGGACTGGGCTTGTATTCACTGGAATTTAGAAGGATGAGAAAGGATCTTATAGAAACATATAAAATTATTCAGGGATTGGACAGGTGCAATGCAGGAAACGTGTTCTCGATGTTGGGGGATTTCAGAACCAGGGACCACAATTTAAGAATAAGGGGTAGGCCATTTAGAACTGAGATGAGGAAAAACTTTTTCACAGAGTTGTGAACTTGTGGAATTCTGTCCCTCAGAAGGCAGTGGAGGCCGATTCACTGGATACATTCAAAAGAGAGTTAGATAGAGGGCTAGGGGAATCAAGGGGTATGGAGAGAAAGCAGGAACGGGGTACCGATTGTGGATGATCAGCCATGATCACATTGAATGGCGGTGCTGGCTCGAAATGCCGAATGGCCTACTCCTGCACTTAATGTCTACGTATCCATGTAACTGCACACAAGCACTATTCTACATACTAGGAACAATTTACAATTTTACTGAAACCAAATATGTAATCGGATTGTGGGAGGAAACCAGAGCACCCAGAGAAAACCAACGCGGTCACAGGGAGAACGTACAAATTCTGTACACACAGCACACGTAGTCGGGATCGGACCTTGGTCTGTGGCACTGTAAGGCAGCAACTCTACCACTGTGCCACCCCGTTTAGTTTAAATAAACTAGAAAACAAATTAAAGCCAATAAACCACTGAGCAGCAGCCTCCGACACGGCAACATCGTCGGTTCACTAGACCTTGTCAAGAGTGTTTAATTGTCATGTGTACTGAAATGGAACAATGAAATTCATGCTTGCACCGCCCCAACATTTTTTAAAACACAGTACTCAATAGATAACAATAAGCAAAGAAAATAAAAAATAAATAAATGAAACCCTAATGCAGTACAAAATAAAACAAATAATACAGTACTTGCTAGTGCAAACAAGACAGTTTGTAGTTCGAAGTGTAGTCACAAAAACATATTCTTCGGTCCAACTGGCCTATGCCAACCAAGACGCCCCATCTGCACCAGTCCCACCTGCCTGAGTTTGACCCATATCTCTAAACCTTTCCTGTCAGTGCACCTGTCCAAATGTCTTTTAAATGTTGTTATAGCACCTGCATCAACTACCTCCTCTGGCAGCTTTTTCCATATACCCACCACCTGTGTGAAAAGTTGGTGTTTGCAGTGTTCAGTAACCTAATGTTAATTGGGAAGAAGCTGTTCCTGAACCATGTAGAATCCCCCTTCCAAAATCTGAAACCAGTGCCTAATATGTGAAAGTTATCCCCAAAGAGTAGACAAACAACTACCTGGTGTATTTATAAAATCACACCTTGATGTATCAGACTCCTCCAATCTGAGTACGTTCTATTCTACTGACAGGACAGGTCTGTCAGATGAGTTTGACACTTATTTAAACACGAGGGAAGGATAATCTCATGGAATCCTCAACAATGGCTCCAGACCCTACAAAGCCACATTGCATTGGGTCAAATGGGATATGGAAATCTCCTGATTATCACTTAACAACATATGGAAGAAGCACTGAACAAGGTCACAGAATGTAATCATGTCAGTCCAATGTATGATCTTATGACACAGAATGAGGTGATTTGCCCAGTTAAATCTGTATTGACTGCCAGGGAGATGCTATATTATCTTCTGCATCCTATTATTTCAGACATATTCATAGCATAATATAGAACAGCACAACACAGCAAAGGGCCCTTTTGAAAAGGTTAAATGCTTTTAAATATATAAAAGATATATTATGGAATCCTGGACTAGGATATAGCTTATATTTTGTCTCAAGCATGCCTTGTCCAGTAGATTGATAAGAGAGAGAGACAAGTCCAGGCTTACCCCAGGTTGCTGTGTATTGAAACGTTTTGTCTTGAAAGTACCAACTGATAGGATGATGCCTTTGCCATGTGACTGCTGATTGATAAGAGACAAACTCAGACGCATCCTGTGGTAATGTGTATTGACTGTATCTCTGACCATGACTAACATCTTTGGAAAGTGCTTAAGTGACAAAAACACAGTATAAAATACCATGTAATTCTTTGTTAATTGAAGTGGTGACACGAGAAGCGTCAAGTGTCTATGTTGCTTGGCTGGTATATCCTCGCCACTTCCATCGGCCGATAATCAATAAAGTTTGAGTTGGTCTAACAAACCATTTTGTGAGTTGTCTGTTTATTAAGAAGTGAACCTTATTACCTTATGGCCCACAATGTCTGTGCCGAACAGCACACAGCTTCGCTACATTGGCACCTCATTGCCTGTGCTTCTCCACTCCACTTTGAACCAAACTCTTGGTTTCATAGTAATAGCACAGAAACACAATATTAACACTATCACAACTTAATCACCACCAGTCCAGAACTGTCGTTGCTTCAGTTTCAGTCTGAGTTGGAGTATGGAGACAAAACTTGACCACAAGGTCAAGCCCCAAGACATAATTAACTATTACCTTGAAGCGTGAGATATAAAAGGCCTTACGGTACCATTTGCACAACATTTCCCTCCAACCACAAGGACTACAACATGACTTTGGCTCAAATGCATCATGTCCCTTATCTCACAGATATCTTGCAATAAAGGCCGGCAACGATTTTGAAAACCATCACCTACAGTATACCCTCGTACCATCTAAGTATGTTTGAAGATCAAAAAATGAAACAATCGTCCACTGGCCAGCAGTGATCTGTGCCTCATAGTTCTGAGACATGTACTACATGCAGCAGGCCTGTCAAATCATCGGAGAAATACCACTAACACTGCTTCTGCAAAATTCTCCAAATCCATTGGCAGGGTCAACAAACAAATGTCTGCAATCTTTCTGAGGTCAACATTCCCAGCTCCGAACATTAAATTCCATCATATTCTTCTTCTTATCGAGTCCACACACAAGATTAGAAGTTGTTCAGCCAGGGCTGAACACACTTCTCGGCGTCTGCATCCAATGGTGTCTTTCTCTTGCTTCGTGTGCTTCTTGTGCGTGGTGGTGGAAACAGGGCCGCGACGTGAACGCTCTTTCATTGACCCCACTACATCTTATTGCTCACATACCCCATACCAGATACTTGGACAAGCACTGCATTTTGGGCCTACAAGGTTACCACTTGATCAAGTTCTTGATGTATTTACAGATAACTTCTTCGTTGTCCATTAGTTTTAGAGATGCAGCACGGAAACAGGCCTTTCGACCCACCCGAGTCCGCACCGACCAGCGATCACCGCACATTAATGCTATCCTGCACACACTAGGGACAATATATACATTTACCAAGACAAATAACCTACAAACCTGTACGTCTTTGGAGTGTGGGAGGAAATTGCGGGAGCCCTGGTTGAAGTTTATGAGTCGTCCTTAAATACAAGAGAGGTGCCGGAAGACTGGAGGGTGGCAAATGTTGTGCCTCTATTCATGAAGGGCTGCAGGGAAAATGCTGGGAACAATAGGTTGTTGAACTTAACATCTGCAGTTGGAAAGGTACTAGAGAGTACTAGACTAAGTAGGACCCATTGGGTCCCTGTCACACGGGAGGCCTGGTCCCTCATTGCAATCTGTTCCTCCAACGTAATATTCCACCACTGACCCGTAGCCCCCAACTGTGCAGGTCCGGCTCATTTCCCCTCATCCCCCAGCACTCCATCCCCCTCCTCTTCTTTCCCATCCATCCCCCTCCTCTTCCCCCTCCTCTTCTTTCCCATCCATCCCCCTCCCACCCTCACCTCACCTCCCCTCTCTCCCCCTCCCCTACCCTGAGTCACTCCCCCCCCCCTATCCCCCCCCCCCCCACCTCCCCACTCCCTCACCTCCCCCTATCTCTCCCCCCCCCCCCCCCACTATCCCTCACCTCTCCCACTTCCTCCTCTCCCTCTATTCCCCATTCCGTACCTCCCCCACTCCCCCTCCTCTCCTTCCATTCCCCATCCTCCCCCTCCTCACCTCCTCCCTCTTCGTTCCCCTTTCCTCCTACCCTCCCCCAATCCCTCCCTCGCCTCTCCTTTCCCCTAGCCTCAGTCACTCTCTCCCTCCATAACTCTTCCCCCCTTCCTCCCCCACTCTTCCTCCTCACCTCCCCCACTTTGCCCTGCCTCTTCCTCCCTACCGCCTGCTCTCCCTCAATCCCCCCCCACTCTCCCATCTCACCTCCCTGGGATCTCGAGGTTGCTGCTCCTCTCCCGGAGGAGCATCAGCTGTTGGCGCCCTCAGAGCCAGGCTCTGCACCCAGGTCTCGGGATCCCCGGCAGGCGGGCTGCGCCGGCAGGAAGGTGGGCGGCAGGAAGGCGGGGCGCGCTGGTAGGAAGGTGGGTGCCAGCAGGGAGGCGGGCCGTGGTGGTGACTGCCATTGGAGACAGCCAATCAGTGCAGCAATGGTGCCGGAAGGGTCATAGAAACATAGAAAATAGGTGCAGGAGTAGACCATTCAGCCCTTCGAGCCTGCATCGCCATTCAATATGATCATGGCTGATCATCATTGCCGTCCTGGCTGTGACTGACAGGAGAGGAGACCAATCTGCAGTTTTAAAGATTTTTAAATCTTAATAACTTTTAAAATATAACACCGGTAGGAACAAAACTTGGTGCATTTGCAGCACAGGACAACGGTGGGTAAGCACTATCGCGTACTGTTTTTGCGCAAATGCAAAGTAACGTAAACCGGAAGATAACAGGATGAGAGTTTTACTTGTGTATAGATTCTCAGGGATAGGTTATACAGGCATTTGGATGGGCAAGGGCTGATTAGGTCTAGTCAGCATGGTTTTGTATGTGGGAGGACGCATGTGATCTAAGGAGAGAACTGAGGAATTGTAAGGATAAAAATACCCTTTTGGAGGTCAAAGGGGGAAACCGTTTTGGCCGCCTCTTCCATGGAAAGGTGACTTTTTCCAGGCCGCAAGGCAAGGATCGACTCGGCCTTTCCCGGAGATGCGCCCGGACCTTCAGCAGCGGGCGCAGCGTGGACTCTCGTCTCTGAGCGGCTGAGCCTTCGCTGGAGCTCGCAGGAGGGGAGCGCTCCGTTTCGCTGGCCCGCGGCAGCCGGCAGCCTGAAGCCGCGGTCTGCAGAGCTCCAGCTGGCGCGGCGTCTACAGCCCGGGATCCCACATGGGGGACCCGGGGGAAGAAGAAGCCACCACCGCCGGCCCATGGCCAACTTCTACCGTGGACCCGGCGTGGACTTACCATCACGCCTGGAGGGGAGCTTCGACTGCCGGCCCTGCGGTCTGCAGTGCTTCTGGCTGCAGCTGGGACTTTAAATCTTCGACAGCCGGCCTGCGGCCTACACCAGCCTGAAGCCGCGGTCTCCGGTGGGGAAGAGCCAATCCTGGACTGGCTCTGGACTCTGGTCCCGACCACGGGGGGGGAAATGGAGGAGGACTGGCCAATTTTTGTGCCATCCACCATTGTGATGAATGCTGTGGTGGATGTTTGTGGTAAAATATTATTGTGTATTGTGTGTTCTTTCTCATTGTACCGCTGCTGACAAATTCATTTCACTTGCACTTTATGTGCAACGTGACGAATAAAACCGTATTGTATTGTATTGTAATGGGACTTATCTACTGGCCCCCAAACAGTAGCCTGGATATAGGGTGCAAATTGAATCAAGAGTTAAAATTGGCATGTAGCAGAGGTAATATTACGGTTGTTATGGGGGATTTCAACAGGTAGACTGGGAAAATCAGGTTGGTACTGGAAACCAAGAAAGGGAATTTGTGGAGTGCCTCCGTGATGGATTTTTAGAGCAGTTTGTACTGGAGTCTACATGGAGAAGGCAATTCTGGATTTAGTGTTGTGTCATGAACCGGATTTGATAAAGGAACTTGAGGTTAATGAGCCATTAGGAGGTAGTGACCATAATATGATAAGTTTTAATCTACAATTTGAGATGACAGTGGAACAACAATGGCAGGTATTTCTGGGATTAATACAGAAGGTGCAGGATCAGTTCATTCCAAACAGGAAGAAAGATTCCAAGGGGGAGTAAGGGGCGACCATGGCTGACAAGGGACGTCAAGGACAGTATAAAAATAAAAGAGAAGTACAACGTGGTCAAGATGAGCAGGAAGCAAGGGGGTTGGGTAATATTTAAAGAGCAACAGAAGATAACTAAAAAGGCAATACAGGGAGAAAATATGAGGTACGAAGGTAAGCTAGCCAAGAATATAAAGGAGGATAGTAAAAGCTTCTTTAGGTATGTGAAGAGGAAACAGTTAAGACCAAAGTTGGACTCTTGAAGACTTGATAGAGGTTTTTTAAATGATGAGAGGGATAGACAGAGTTGACGTGGAAAAGCTTTTCCCACTGAGAGTAGGGAAGATTCAAACAAGGGGACATGACTTGAGAATTAAGGGACTGAAGTTTAGGGGTAACATGAGGGGGAACTTCTTTACTCAGAGAGTGGTAGCTGTGTGGAATGAGCTTCCAGTGAAGGTGGTGGAGGCAGGTTCGTTTTTATCATTTAAAAATAAATTGGATAGTTATATGGATGGGAGGGGAATGGAGGGTTATGGTCTGAGCGCAAGTATATGGGACTAGGGGAGATTATGTGTTCGGCACGGACTAGAAGGGTCGAGATGGCCTGTTTCCGTGCTGTAATTGTTATATGGTTATATGGTTAATCCCAAGGGCCTGATGGTCTGCATCCCAGGGTACTTAAGGAAGTGGTTCTCTAAATCGTGGACGAATTGGTGATAATTTTCAAAATGTTCTATCGATTCAGGATCAGTTCCTGTGGATTGGAGGGTAGCTAATGTTCTCCCACTTTTTAAGAAAGACAGGAGAGAGAAAACGGGGAATTACAGACCAGTTAGCCTGACATCGGTGGTGGGAAGATGCTTGAGTCAATTATAAAAGATGAAATAAAGGCACATTTGAATAGCAGTAATAGGATCGGTCCGAGTCAGCATGGATTTACGAAGGGGAAATCATGCTTGATTAATCTTCTGGAATATTTTGAGGATGTAACTGGGAAAATGGACAAGGGAGAGCCAGTGGATGTAGTGTACCTGGACTTTCAGAAAGCATTTGATAAGGTCCCACATAGGAGATTGGTGGGCAAAATTAGGGTACATGGTATTGGGGGTAGAGTGCTGATATGGATAAAAAATTGGTTGGCTGACAAAACAAAGAGTAGGGATTAACAGGTCCATTTCAGAATGGCAGGCAGTGACTAGTCGGGTACCGCAAGGCTCGGTGCTGCGACAGCAGCTATTTACAATATACATCAATGATTTAGATGAAGGGATTCAAAGTAACATTAGCAAATTTGCAGATGACACAAAGCTGGGTGGCAGTGTGAACTGTGAAGAGGATGCAGGGTGACTTGGACAGGTTGGGTGAGAGGGCTGGTGCATGGCAGATGCAGTTTAATGTGGATAAATGTGAGGTTATCCACTTTGGTAGGAAAAACAGGAAGGCAGATTATTATCTAAATGGTGTCAAGTTGGGAAAAGGGGAAATTCAACGGGATCTGGGGGTCCTTGTTCATCAGTAAATGAATGTAAGCATGCAGGTACAGCAGGCAGTGAAGAAAGCGAATGGCATGTTTGCCATAACAAGAGAAGTTGAGTATAGGAGCAAAGAGGTCCTTCTGCAGTTGTATAGGGCCCTAGTGAGACCACACCTGGATTATTGTGTGCAGTTTTGGTCTCCAAATTTGAGGAAGGACATTCTTGCTATTGAGGGAGTGCAGTGTAGGTTCACAAGGTAAATTCCCGGGATGGCGGGACTGTCATATGCTAGAAAATGGAGCAGCTGGGCTTGTACAATCTGGAATTTAGAAGGATGAGAGGGAATCTTATGGAAACATATAAGAGGTTTGGATGCTAGAGGCAGGAAACATTTTCCCGATGGTGAGAGAGTCCAGAACCGGGACCTCAGTTTAAGAATAAGGGGTAAGCCATTTAGAACAGAGATGAGGAAACACTTTTTCACACAGAGAGTTGTGAGTCTGGGGAATTCTCTGCTTCAGAGGGCGGTGTAGGCCTGTTGTCTGGATACCTTCAAGAGAGCTAGATAGAGCTCTTAAAGATAGCGGAGTCAGGAGATATGGGGGAAGGCAGGAACGGGGTACTGATTGTGGATGATCAGCCATGATCACATTGAATGACGTTGCTGACTCGAAGGGCCGAATGGCCTACTCCTGCACCTAACGTCTATTGTCTATTGAGAGAAGGCTGAATGGATAGCAAATTGGCTTCATGGAAGGAAGCAGAGGGTGATGGTGGAAGGTTGCTTCTCGGACCGTAGGCCTGTGACTAGTGGTGTGCCTCGGTGTTCGGTCCTGGGCCAGTTACTGTTTGTCATCTACATTAATGATTTGGATGAGAACATACAGGGGAAGATTAGCAAGTTTGCTGCTGATGATTCAAAAGTGGGTTGGTTTTGCAGATGGTTGTGAAAAATGGTGGTTGTGAAAAATGCAGCAGGTTCGTGATTGATTGGCCACGTGGGCCGAGGAATGGTTGATGGAATTTAATACTGAGAAATGTACTTTGGGACGTCTAACAACGGCAGGACCTAACCGCGAATGGTAGGCCTTTGGGTAGTGTTGAAGAACAGAGGGATCGAGGTCTGCAGGTGCGTGGTTCCTTGAAGGTCTAGTCGCAGGTTGATAAAGTGGTCAAAAAGGCTTTTGGCAAATTGGCCTTCGTCAGTATTGAGTATAGAAGTTGGGAGGTCATGTTGCAGTTGTATATGACATTGGTGAGGCGGCATTTGAGAGTATTGTGTTCAGTTCCTGGCACCATGATATAGGAAATGTATTGTCATGCGTGAAATGGTTTGAGAAGATTTACGAGGATGTTGCCAGGACTAAAGGGTGTGAGGTATAGGGAGAGGTTGGTTACGCTGGGTCTCTATTCCATGGAGTGCAGGAGGATGAGGGGAGATCTTATAGAGGTAAATAAAATCATGAGAGGAATAAATCAGGTAGATGCACAGAGTCTCTTGCCCAGAGTTGGGGAATCGAGGAAATGTGTTGCGGAGGTGAAAAAATGATGTTTTGACAACATGGCGGACGTGAGGCTCAAGGGAGAGGGTTGAGTCAAAGATCACGCCAAGGTTGCGGGCCTGAGGAGATGGGGAGTCAGTGGTGCCGTCAATAGTGAGAGTGGGGTTGTTAATTTTGGTAAGTGTTGATTTGGAGCCAATGAGGAGAAATTCTGTTTTGTTACTGTTTAATTTAAGGAAGTTGAGTTGCATCCAAGATTTGATGGCTGATAGACAGGATTGATATGGGAGAGAGGGGGGGTGGTGGGGTGACTTGGTGCTGAGATAGATCTGGGTGTCATCAGCATAGCAATGGAAGTCCAGTTTGAAGTGACGGAGTATATGACCAAGGGGGAGGATGTAGATGATAAAGAGGAAGGGACCGAGAACAGAGCCTTGGGGAACGCCTTGAGTGACTGTGGCTGTAGCAGAGGTGTGGTTGTGGAAAGAGATGAAGTGGGATCGGTTGGAAAGGTAGGAACGGAGCCAGCTAAGTGCAGAACCTTCAATGCCAAGGTCTTTAAGTCTGGTAAGCAGGATGTTATGGTTCACGGTATCGAAGGCCGCACTAGGGTCGATGAGGATGAGGATGTTGAGGATATAGACGTGTGTGCCTTTCCACATCGTGTCCAATCAATTTAATTTACCAATGATGGACTCCAATCAAGTTGTAGAAACATGTCAAGGATAATCAATGGAAACAGGATGAACCTAAGCTCAATTTTGAGTGTCATAGCAAAGGGTCTGAATACATATGTACATGTGATATTTCAGTTATTTCTTTTTAATTACTTTGCAAACATTTCTGAACACCTGTTTTTGCTTCTTCATTCTGGGGTATGGTGTGTAGATTGATGATTAAAAAAAAATGAATTTAATCCACTTTAAAATAAGGCTGTAAAGTAACAAAATGTGGAAAACTTGAACGGTTATGAATACTTTCTGAATGCACTGGATAATAATACTTGTACCGAACTGTGTGGAAAAATGAATTTCACTCTCTTGTAACATGTAACAATAAGGTACCATTGATTAAATAATGAACAATAGTGGACCCATTCCTGTGGAATATGACTTGTTTCAGGCCTCTTGTCTCAAAAACAACCTTCTACCACCATCTGTCTCTTACCTTCAAGCCAATTTTGGATCCCATGTGATCTAACCTTCCTGACTAGCCTGCCATGCAGAACCTCGTCAAAGGCCATGCAAAGTCCACATAGGCGACATCCACTGCACCCTCCCTTAAAATTTCTTGGTCACCCTCTTCAGATTGGTGCGACACATTTCCTCAATCACAAAAGCATGTTGGCTACGGCTTTCACATGTAAATTCTGTCTTTCAAAATCCTCTCAAATATTTTCCACGACTTATGTAAGGCTCACCAGTATCTTTCCAAGCTTTTTCTTGCTGTCTTCTTAAGTGAGACACAGCCCCATAATCATAATCATACTTTATTAGCCAGGTATGTTTTGCAACATATACGAGGAATTTGATTTGCCATACAGTCATACCAATAAAAAGCAACAAGATACACAAAATACATTTTAACATGTACATCCACCACAGTGACTCCTCCACATTCCTCACTGTGATGGAAGGCGAAAAAAAATTCAATCTCTTCCCTTCTTTGTTCTCCCGCGGTCGGGGGCCTCGAGCCTTAGGTGGACGGGACGATCTTGGCTCCCGTAGCCGGTGGTCGGGCCCTCCGCGTCAGGGGGATCAAGCTCCCGCATCGGGGGATCTCAGCTCCCCCTCGACGGATGATCAGACCCTGGGTCCGGACTGGTTGAACCTCTTGCGACTTTGCAGCTTCCCGACGTCAGTCTCCACCCGAGACTGCGAGCTCCTCGATGTTGAAATCCGCAGGCCGCGGTTGGAGCGTCGATCCCAGGCAAGGGATCACAGGCTCCAATGGTAAATCCACGGCCCCACGGTGGGGCTCAAAGTCCGTCCCGAGCAAAGCCGCCATCTCCCTGATGTTAGGCCGCAGAGCGACCGGAGATATGATCTGGGAAACAATCGCATCTCCGGCAAGGTAAGAGATTGACAAAAGTTTCCCCCGACCCCCCACATAAAACAAGCCAGAGAACCACATTAACACATACTTTTAAAACACACTAAAAATAGCAAAAAAGACGAAAAGACAGACCGTTGGCGAGGCTGCCATCGCTGACGGCGCCCCCCGGTGGACATTAGCCACTTTCCAGTCTCCTGGCACCTTACCCATAGTTATTGATGTTACAACTATCTCTGCTGGGGGGACCTGCAATTTCTTCCCTACCTTCCCACAATGTCCTAGGATATGCTTGATCACGTGCTGGGGATTTGTCAACCTTTATGCATATTAAGCCCTCTAGCATGTGCTCTGTTGTAATATGTTTTATTTTTAAAACATTGCTATTAACTTGCCTGGGTATCCTAGTATCATGCCTTTCCCCCACGGTAAACATCCTGCTGTATCCTTTGACCACCTCCTTGCTATTTACAACTCAACCAATCTTCATATCATCGGCAAACTAACTAATCCAACCACCTATATTTTCATTCAAATGAAGTTCAAGATCAAGATTCAATTTATTTGTCATTTGGACCCCTTGAGGTCCAAACGAAATGACGTTTCTGCAGCCATACATTACAAACAAATAGACCCAAGACACAACATAATTTACATAAACATCCATCACATCGCTGTGATGGAAGGCCAAAAAAGGCCACTCTCCCCCCCCACTGCACTCCCCCCCCCGATATCAGAGTCAAAGTCAAAGCCCCTGGCTGGCGATGGCGATTGTCCCGCGGCCATTAAAGCCACGCCGGGTGGTGCAAGGTCGCACACCGGGTCTTGGTGTTGGAGCCCCCGGCGTGCGCTCGCAGAGTCCCGCGGCCATTCCAAGCCGCGCGGGGCGATGCTGTGAGGCCCCGCTCCAGGAGCTCTTCGACCCCGCAACTCGGGCGGGAGAAGTCGCCGTTGCGGGAGCCCTGAAAAGCGGTCTCCCAGCAGGGACCCGCGGGCTCCCGGTGCCGCCGTCCGCCAGACTCGCAGTAGCAGCCTCCGAATCTCCGGAGGTCGGGCCGCAGCAGCGCTCCACCACCACTCCACCCGCTCCGGACTCGGCCAGCTCCACGACGGTGAGGTGAGTCGTCGGCACCAGAGCCCCCGGTCTTCCTGTTGGAGGCCGCTCCTCGTTGCAGCCCCAACTACAACGGAGACCCGACAAAGAAAAGGTCGGGTCAACCGTGCAGGGAGAGATTAAAAGTTACTCCCTCCCTCCCACCCCCCCCACCCCCACCCCCCCACACACACACACACACACCAACAAAAAAATAACAAAAACTACATAAAAACATAGACAAAAAATAATAAAACGCAGACGAATTGCAGAGGCCTTCCGTTCCATGGAAATTTCCAGCGACCCACTCCCCAAGATGCTTAAAAGACATTTGGACAGGTATCTGGATAGGAAACCTTTAGAGATATGGGCCAAACGCAGGCAGATGGGACTAGTTTAGATGGGGCATATTGGTTGGCATGGGAAAGTTGGGCCAAAGGGTCTGTTTCTGTGCTGTAAGACTCTATGATGCTTCATGCCAAAGCAGCCAGTTAGGTATTACTCCATCATTGTGAAGGCAGCAGCTGGTTCACAGGCATATAGACTCAGACCACACGCACAAAATAAACAATACATAAATTACACATATTCTGTAAGACGACAAAAAGCTGTCTGAGAGCTGAAGGCTCTACAGGCAAACTGCAAGAAATTTTAGAATTTTGCCATGAATATCTACCAGGATTTGTTCCCAAGCTCTTTAATGGAAGGCCATGCTTCCATTGTTTTCGGTGAAGGAATCAATAGTCAATTGAAACCTTGTCTCTGTTGAGCATACTAAATGTTCTGCATACGATAATTATATGCATTAGATAACCAATGTCCTGTTGAAATATTTTTGACTTGAGACATTTAATTCTAATTCTCTCTTCATTAGCGCCGCCTGACTTGCTGACCATTTCCAGCATTTTGTTTTGGACTTTGATTCCTTGGATTTTGAAACATAAAACAAATTGGCAAAATTTGAAATAGTCGCTACATTGCTTCCCAACAAGAGAATGCTTGAGCTTGCGAAAGACACATTTTCTGACATCTTGAATCTTGTCCCCCCTTTAATTCTCCTTTCTTTCAATGAATTTTCTTTCTAAAATTATCTCCCATCAATTCCCTCGGTATGTTTTGCTCTTGTTTTCATTTCCTCTTTTGGATCATCCTCCTACGCTCACCTTAACTCTTTCTACTTTAATTAGCTCTCCATTTAAAAAAAAAATCTATTTTCTAATGTTAATTCTTCTAATTCTTTTCTCCGTGATGAAGCTTAATGAAGTGTGTGCAGTTTGCATAATGGTCAGCATAAGATTAGTATTGAGGAAGGATCCCATCAGAGTTTTTGAGAAGGTGATTATTAGCTGTTCTATGTTATTGTCGCCAGTTGTTGATCACAATTTGTACAGCATTTCCTGAGACCAAGACGCTCCACTTACATAGAAAGATCTTAAAGTAAGCTCGCATTTTGCCTTGCCTGACATGTTTTAGAGCCAAGAAAATGTTGAAAACTGGCATATCTGGGGGAAGTGTTGTGTTCTGTTTATTTATTTGCAATGCTTCCTGTAGAATTTAATATGTGATCATGTCCAGAAACGGCAGAGTCTATGTGGCTTGTGTAGTCACAGATTTCACACTTACTGTCTTAATTTAATAGTGTATGTGCTATAATTTTATATTGCTGTCCTTAAATTTGAAGGATTTAGAACCATTACAAGATGATGAAAGTAGTGACATGGAGGAGGAGGAGGAGGAAGATGACGGGAATAAAACATCGGGCAAGAAGAGCAATGTTATGGAAAAAAAGCAAAAAGTAGATGTTTTAAGAGTAACAGGAACTCTTAAACTAAGCAGAAGAGAACTGTACAAGCCACCAACTAGTGAAGAACTCAATCAGCTGAAAGAAACTGAGAACCTCTTTCATTCCTCTCTACTAAGAATGCAGGTACATCATCCTTGGTGTTATCTCTTGGTTTTTAATGTTTGTTCTGTTTAAACGTTAACTCCCACTTTCTTTTACTGCTTCCAAAATGTAGTATCTGAAAAGGTTATTATAAGAGCTGCCTTCAAAAGTGCATGTTCAACAGTTCTCACAATATTTAATGTTCCTCTTTGATTCATTCCATAAGAATCTAATGTACATATCATCAGATTAGTGATTTTCTTTTTCAGAATGAAATTTTTTTTTTTTTAAGGTTGATGCTTAACAATTGTTCCATAGTCAATAATATTGTGTTATTAATTCCTGAATTAATTTAATTCATATTAAAACTATTTATTTTCTTAACAATATCCCCAATAGAACTAAAATCTTGTGCTCTAGAGAAAGCAATCCAAGTTTGAGAAAAACATTTTTCACACAGAGAGTGATGAATCTGTGGAATTCTCTGCTACAGAAGGTAGTTGAGGCCAGTTCATTGGCTATATTTAAGAGGGAGTTAGATGTGGCCCTTGTGGCTAAAGGGATCAGAGGGTATGGAGAGAAGGCAGGTACAGGATACTGAGTTGGATGATCAGCCATGATCATATTGAATGGCGGTGCAGGCTCGAAGGGCCGAATGGCTGCACCTATTTTCTATGTTTATGTTTGTTCACTCTCCTTACAACCAATACCCTCTAATCCAGGCAGTATTCCAGTAAACATCTTGTTTGCCCTTTCCATAGATTTCAAATGCTTCTTGTAACAGGGTGATCTGGACTTCACAGAATAGTGAAAGTTCTTGGTTTCTTGGTCCTCCAAAATATTCCAAATGGAATTTAAACTGGAGTTGGCCTGACCAAAGTTTTATAAAGCTGCAAAATTACTTTTTGACTTGTACACAATGCCTCAAATGATGAAGGCATGCATACCAGACGTTTTCTTCGTCAAACTATCTACAATTGTTACTACTCTCAGTGAGCTATAGTTTTGTACCTCAAGGCCCTTCTGCACATCGATGGCATTCAGGATCTTAAATGTAACTCTATACTTTCCCCTTTCAGTTGACTTCCTAAAGAGCCACATCTCACACTTAGTTGGATTAAATTCCATCAACCATTTCTCTGCCCGTATTTGTAAGTGAATTATATCCCGCTTTATCCTTTTACAGTCATCTTCATTGAACACAACTCTATTTTTGTGTGTTGTAAAATGCTCTGACATGCATTGGATCTTCTCAGTGATGGTCAGAAACAAAATAGAAGAATATTTTTTGAATATGGATTCTTGAGGCAGTTCTTTTAATAACCTTACAAATGAAAACAGACATTGTGGGCCAAAGGGCCTATTTTTTTGCTTTTCGGTTTATTTACTTAGTTGAAGTTGAAGGAATTTAAGGCATTTTACTGCATCACAACCTTAACAGAAGACTGGAATAGGGATATTGGGCTGTAACTCAAATTGGCAGGCTGAAACGAGTATTGACTGGTGATGGTTTCTGTCTATTTGTTTGGTTTATGGGGTATAATCAAAATCAAAGCTGATTTTGGGGAGTTCAGTTGAGATATGTTTTTACACATAGGGGAAGATGATGAACACATTTGAATGTTTGCCAACTCATTCTTTGAACATGGGTGTCAGAGGTTATGTGGAGAAGGCAGGAGAATGGGGTTAGGAGGGGGATAGAACCGCCATGATTGAATGGCAGAGTAAACTTGATGGGCCGAATGGCCTAATTCTGCTCCTTCCACCTATGATCTTATGAACAGCTGTTCCTATGCACAGGCTTTTGAATCCATTTAATCAAGTTTACATTCTTAACCTTTGCTGTTGGAGCACTTTTGATATTGTACAACAGAACCAAGCTTAATTGTGATAATTCTTTGACTTGGGTAAATATTGTCCAGATTTAGTTACAAAAACTGTTCAGATAGGCAGCATATTGTAGACACCACATATTGTTGACACCACTTATAATTGACTTTTCTCTCTGCAACTTGAGCTTATGCATCTTGATGGGGTGTTGATCAAGGTAAAACAAATACATTCTTAAATGAATGAAGTGCTATTGACTACAGTGATTTTATTTAAAGGAAATTGATGAACTTTTTTTTGAGATTTTGCAGCATTAAGCCCAGAAGTAGAAACCAAAACCAAAAATAGATAGTTGTCAAACAAAATCATTCAAGTTAGGACAGCACTGCACAATAAATATCATTGTAAATGTTGAAGAATGGTAGAATTGATTGTTGAAACTATATTAATTAAAGATTTAATTTAAATCCTATTTAAAATTCATCTAGCTGTTTTGCTGTTACTGATGAAATGATCTGTGTAACTGCCATAGGTAAGTATTTTAAACAGCCATTTGCAAAATAAACTTTAAATGTATGATAGCAAAATTAAAACTGGTTCATCATCTTCCCCTTTATGTAAAAACATTTCCCAAATTAACTCTCAAAAAGCCGATCTAATTTTTACCCCATTAATCAAGAAATAGGTAAAGAGAAATGATAAACTCTTTATTTAAGGTGCACATCAATCAACATGTTAATAGCATCACGTAAAAATAATTATGAACACCTTGAAGTTTTTTAATAATTGCACAAAATTTACAAAAATAAAAGAGGGTTTATCTTTATGCATTGACAAATAAATTAGCAGCTATTTTAATCTGAACCATAATTGAGCCACATTTTAATTCACGTGACTTCCCAATGTCAGATTATGTGGATATTTTAATTTAATTTGATGTCTTGCTGATGAGGATTACCAAAGTGGTAATGATGGTAAAGAATCATTTATAAAACATGTTAATATAGTTGATTCTACTTTAATATTTTTGAATTGTCCCTGTTAGTGGCAGCTTTCTAAGCACAGCTGAAAATCAAATTCAGGTATTCCTTGAAATAAACAAAGATGCTTTGCTTTGCATTGCATTGAAACGAATGTTAAAACTCGCCCTTCACTGATGCTATTCAACATGCTGGGTATTTCCTGTTATCATCTGATTTTGTGCATCTGTGGAATGCTGCTCTTGGATTAAGGTTTTCATGGTCATAGTCATAGATTTATACAGCATGGTCCTTGCAATTCGATGCAAGTGTAATGAATAATATACAATAGAGTCTCGTCATTTATTCACAATAGATAGCTGAGTGCTGAGTAAGATAATCGTACCCAGACAGCCTTGGTTTTTGTCATGTCTCCATTGACTAACATTCCTCACCTAAAGATTATTAAAATATGAAGACCTGCACTCAAATATGAAGGATTCTACTGCCAACATTATTTGGAAGGTTTGGATTTTTTCCCCCGAAGTCCTCATTTATCTATTCTCCCAGTGATTGAACCCAGCTTGTGTGATGTCATTCTAGCTATATATTAGCAATTTATTTCGCAATGAATCATTCAAATCTGCAATATTTGGCACTCAAAAAGATAAGCTAAACAGCGCTGTTATTTTTGAAGTGGTAAATGCAATTTGTGTCTGTTTTCTTTGAGATTATTTATTACTTGCAGATTGAAGAACTTTTAAAAGAAGTAGAATTGAAGGAGAAGAAACGCAAGGTTATTGATGCTTTCCTCCATGAAGTGAATGATCTTCTCAATAAAATACCAACAACTGAGCAAGTTGATGTAAGCAAATGTAACATATTTATAATAGAGATGTTATGTGTATTGATATATGTAATTGTAATTGTAAATCTTTATTGTCATTTCCTGAGTATTCGCATACTCAGAGGAAACAAAAAAACGTTTCTCAACCAGTGTCCATTCAGTTTTCGTTACAAAATAAATAGCAATTAAAATTAAAATACATGTCATGAACAATTTAACCCTCTAATAACATTCAATAACATTCAACAGCCGTTCCGACCGGCAGCGGCACAACAGTGGCTCTGCTGCAGTGTGGGGGGTTTGTGCGCGATACTGTAAGAGAGGAATTAAATTTGATGGTAGAATGGACTACATCCACAATTTATAATCACATTTTTTTTTGAGCTGCTGTTTAACAAATTTTAGTGCTTACACATCCACGTAAGATTTTGTTGTTCTTTCCTTCTGATTCTCACTTTCTTGCCCTAACCGTTTTGTTCTTCTGCGTAGCTCCAAGTTTCTTTTTGAGTACTTAGAGCAATTTATCTGAGTGATGGAGGTGGGGAAGTGGAAAGGAAGATGTATATACGGGTAGACGGATGAAAAGTGAGGTGGGCTACCTGAAATTGGAAAATTCAATGTTCAGGCCGTTGGGTTGTAGAATAGTTGAGTCCTACAGCATGGATACAGACCCTTCAGCTCAACTCTCCCATGCCAACCAAGTTGCCCATCTATGCCGATCTAATTTGCCTGCATTTATCCTATAACCCTCTCAACCTTTCCTATCCATGAGCCTGTCTAAATAGATTTTAAATGTTATTGTATCCGCCTCATTCACTTCCTCGTTTATAGACCACTGTATGTGTGAAAACTGTTCCCATTAAATTGAAACATATAAGATTATTAAGGGTTTGTACACGCTAGAGGCAGGAAACATGTCCCCGATGTTGGGGGAGTCCTGAACCAGGGGCCACCGTTTAAGAATAAGGGGTAAGCCATTTAGAACGGAGCCAATCAAACATTTCTTCACACATAGAGTTGTGAGTCTGTGGAATTCTCTGCCTCAGAGGGCGGCGGAGGCCGGTTCTCTGGATACTTTCAAGAGAGAGCTTGATAGGGCTCTTAAAGATAACGGAGTCAGGGGATATGGGGAGAAGGCAGGAATGGGTTACTGATTAGGGATGATCAGCCATGATCACGTTGAATGGTGGTGCTGGCTCGAAGGGCCGAATGGCCTACTCCTGCACCTATTGTCTATTGTTTCCTTTCACCCTAAATTCGTTTGGTCTAGTTCCACAACTCTAGGACAAAGACTCTCTGCACTCACCCTATTTTACAGTTTTACACAGCCCTTCATCCCTTCATTCCAAAAAATAAAGACCTAGCCAATCTCCTCCTATAACAGGCCTTGCAGTCTCATTTTAAGTATTTTCTGTACTGTTTCCAGCTTTCCTATTACAGGTGCACAACCTTTTATCCGAAAGCCTTGGGACCAGACACTTTTCGTAATTCAGAATTTTTCGGTTTTCGGAATGGAAGATTTTTAGCGTAGATTTTAACGGCTGGCTCGGTGGTAGAGTGCTCGGCTCGTATCCGTAAGGTCGCGAGTTTGCGCCTCGATCCCGGCAGTTACTTGATCGCGAGTTTGAGTCTTCAATGTAGGTTTTTCTTGCAGAATAGGAGAGAATAGGGAGGGTTAGGCTGGGATCCTTCTCTGCGAGATGATCTTAGTGCGGGAGACAAGTGTAGGAGAGGTGTACTGAGTGTGTGGGCAGAACTTTGGAAGTGATTGCCCACCATTCTCAAAAGCCGCTGTGTCTTCCTGTCCCTCCAACTCCAGAGGAATCCGCTCCCCGATGGGCCGCTACGGCGACAAGTGGCAGTTCGCCCACAGCCCGAGCTGCGCCCCCTCATCCGCAACCCGGGTTCCTCTGGAGTTGGAGCGGGGCTGGGCTAGAGTTGTTGCTGGCTGTGAGTCTCTGGGATCTCCGTGCTTGCAGTGGGCCTGGGGGTCGGTGGCCCGATGAGGGGGCGCAGCTCGGGCTGTGGGCGAACTGCCACTTGTCGCTGTAGCGGCGCATCGGGGAGCGGCTTCTGGTGGTCCTGACGTCTCTCAGCTCCTGTCCAGGGGGACGGCCGGAGACGTCAGGACCAACAGGAACCAGTTCCCCGATGCGCCGCTACAGCGACAAGTGGCAGTTCGCCCACAGCCCGAGCTGCGCCCCCTCATCCGCAACCCGGGTTCCTCTGGAGTTGGAGCGGGGCTGGGCTAGAGTTGCTGCTGGCTGTGAGTCTATGGGATCTCCGTGCTTGCAGTCGGTGTCCCGTTGGTCCTGACGTCTCCGGTCACCCCCTAGAATGGAGCTGAGACTGGGAACTGTACCGCCCTTGCCCCCTCCCTCTGCAACTGCAAACAACCCCATTCTCCTGCTCACCTGCAAGGGCGGTACAGTTCCCAGCCTCAGCTCCTGTGGCCGGAGACGTCACAGCCCGAGCTGCGCCCCCTCATCCGCAACCCGGTTTCCTCTGGAGTTGGAGCGGGGCTGGGCTAGAGTTGCTGCTGGCTGTGAGTCTCTGGGATCTCCGTGCTTGCAGTCGGTGTCCCGTTGGTCCTGACGTCTCCGGTCACCCCCTAGAATGGAGCTGAGACTGGGAACTGTACCGCCCTTGCCCCCTCCCTCTGCAACTGCAAACAACCCCACAGTTCCCAGTCTCAGCTCCTGTACAGGGGGGTCGCCGGAGACGTCACAGCCCGAGCCATCAGCTTCTGTCCCTACGGGGACAGCGGAGAGCGTGTTCCTCTGGAATTGGAACGGGGCTGGGCTGCTGCTGGCTGTGGGTCTCTGGGATCTCCGTGCTTGCAGTGGGCCTGGGGGTTGGTGTCCCGTTGGTCCTGACGTCTCTGGTGACTGGCACTAGCTCCGACGTGAAGACAGTGCAAAGCCCCCGCGCCGGTGCAATGGGCGGGGAGCTGGAGAGGGCGAGGGAAGGGGTCACACACATGGACGGGAAGCAGAGGGGTGTAGGTGGGGTGAAACTGAAGGGAGCGACAATTTGCTGCTGCCCGCTGAGTTAAAAAAGTTCCCACGCAAGACTCACGATACACTGTGTATCGTGAGTCTACCGTGGGAACTTTTTAACCTTAGCGGGCAGGCAGCAGCAGATTGTCAATTATTAACCCTCCCGCGCAATATACCCTCACCTTCTCTTTTATGAATGGGGCTTTAGTTCCCCTTTCTTCGAGGACCGACCGGAGGTTCCGCTGTCACCTCTGCGGGCCGCCCTCGGTGAACATTTTCAAGGACCTTTCTTCAAGGACTGAAAAAATGTCGCTATTCGGAGGTTTTCGTTATTTGGATCTTCGGATAAAAGGTTGTGCACCTGTAGCAGGATGACCAAAAGTGTATCTTGTTAAGAATTGGTTTTATTTTTGTAACTCTGCTTTGTATTCCAACAGATTACAGACCAATCCAGGCTTCCAAAAGATGTTAAAGTTCCTTTCCTTCAAGTACCATACAATGTCAAAGGGAAGTTTCAGTATCTCCCTCCTAGTTCAACAAAAGTTATTGGAAGCTATTTACTTGGTACCTGCATCAAACCACAGATCAATGTCGATGTTGCTGTTATAATGCCAGCGGTAGGTTTCTCAATGTCGGGTGATCCAGCTGCTCAGATTGCTTCCAAAGCTTATTTAATGTTGTTTAATCTGCTGCCTAACATCATGTCCAATGGTTTCTACGATAATGTGATGATTGCATTCCTAAGAAACCTCTCTCTCCAGAAAATAACATTATAAAATCAATTTTGTTCATGGGAGGGGAAAAAGGGGGTTAAGGGCTTGAGATTTCCAGACTTGCAATAACGAAGTTTTTCCAGCAGGATATTCCAGAATAAAGTATTTTTAAGAGCTACAAATTAATGTTTGACCCTACAAGCTAAAGGCTGTATGTCACATTGTTCAATTGAGTAATTGCATAAGTGTCCAGAAGCAATTGCTTCTCAATTTCAATGGCCACGCGGTTAAAGTGACAGCTGTGTTCTTAAGAGATGATAGTGCTCGTTCCTGCGGGGAGGTTGCACCGTGAGTTCCTCCAGCAGTTTGTGTTTTTTCACTCTAGATTCCAGCACCTGTAGTTTCATATTTCATATTTCTCTGCCTTCCACGGAAAAAGTCTTTTTTTTTTTTTTCCTAGTCTTTTTTTCAATGTCAATTTCCAAAATTACATTTAAGTGGAGACAAAAGAAACTGCAGATGTCGGAATTGTATGCAAATCACAAAATGCCAGGTGACAGGGGGCCAGGCAGCCCTGAATTTGGAATCCATTAAAAAATCAACTGGAACACAGGAAACAGCGTGTTCTTGTTAAAGATAAATGTATATTTGATTGATTTTAATCTAACTTTTCTGCAGCACTTTGTAACATTGCCCAAAATTCCTGTTCACAGGACTGAGATATAGTGAAGTAAGAGTGTATGGTGTTCAGTGGAATGGGTCTTTAATTTCATTTCTTAATGTGATTGTGTATCATTTTGTAATATCATTGTAAACTTAAATGGCGGTTGAGTTTCCATCGCTGTCCTTCAGATTCAGATTCAACTTTAATTGTCATTGTCAGTGTACAGTACAGAGACAATGAAATGCAGTCCTTGAATTGCTTACACTTTTTAACATATTTTGGGAAAGTTATCTTGTGCAATTATTAGTAAGAACAAAATGTGAAAATTATTCAGTGACCATATTCATTATTTTCTTGTCCTTTAAGCATAAATGTAAGCATTTTTATAGATTGCCTCTGCCATTAGAATTTTTCTATTTCAGCAAAGGCAGATAGATTCCTTTAATGTCATGGTGCCAATTTAAGAAGGAAAATGTGGCGAAAAGGAATGAAGGAAAGTGGAATAATACAATTGAAATCTGATTGATATGTTTTCAAAACTGACCCTGATCTACTTATTTTCAGGAAATTCTGCAATCAAAGGACAACTTTAACCAGCGCTACCTGAGGAAACGTGCACTCTACCTGGTTCACATTGCCCATCACTTATCCAAGAACAAGATCTTTGGATCTGTAAAATTTGGCTACTTCAATAGCAACCACTTGAAACCCATTCTGTATCTATCTCCGCAAGGTTTGTTTCAAATAAAGATTTGGACTGTAGTCACAGATACTACATTCAAACAAGTGCTTGTAATACACAGTCAGCAATCTTTACAGGATTAATTTTTATATTTTTTCATTCAGATCATTGATAATAATCTGTGCTTTTAAATAGTCTGTCATCTACAACCATAAGAAAACCTAACTAAATATCAATTTGGAATCGGTATGAACGTTAAAGTGACTGTCCATTGAGAATGAGTTGTCGTCCTTCAGACCAAATCACAATACATTTATTCTGGATTTAAGAGTTGATCTTTTGTTGTATCAGCTCAACAGTATGTTTAGAAGCAATTTAGAAGTGCATCCTCTCTTTTTTTAACATTACACTGAGATTACGATTGTGATTTAATTTTGTTCATTTATATTTTTTTTATGTAATAATTACTTTTGTGAGGTCAGTTTTGGAGAATTGTGTTCAGTTTGGTCACCCTGCTATAGGAAAGATGGTGTGAATCTGGGAGCAGCGCAGAGAAGATTTCTGCAGATGTTGGGGTCTTGAGGTCCTGAGCTATAGGGAGAGGTTGGGCAGTTAAGACTTTTTTCGTTGGAGTGCATATAATATCATTGACAGGAATAGAGAGGACAAATGGACCGAATCTTTTACCCAGAGTAGGGGAATCAAAAGCCAGAGACATGGCTTTAAGGTGGGAGGGGAAAGATTTAACAGGAACCTGAGCGGTAATTTTTTCGCACAGATGGTGGTGGGTATATGGAACGAGCTGCCAGAGAGGTAGTTGAGGTGGGTACTATAGTAACCTTTAACAGACATTTGTACAAGTACATGGATTTGGGGTTTAGAGGGATATAGGCCAAATGCGGGCAGGTGGGTGCATGTAGATGGGGCATCTTGGTTGGCATTGGCAAGTTGGGCCTGTTTCTGTGCTGCATGACTCCATGTTGGGGAACAACAGCCTACATTTTCACAATATCTATTGATGATACATGCATTGCAGGGGAGAAGCAGTTAGTGAATAAAATACTGTTGCTAAGGATGGCGATTGCATATTATTCACCTTTTACGACTAAGCTGTTTTCCTTTGCTGCAGTTTTTTTTCTCTTGAAGACATTGATTTATATTCATAGAATAGTACAACACAGCAAGGAAACGGGCCATTTGACAGAAGTCATCCACGTTGAGTAGTGGGCACCTTTCCATGTTAATCGCGTCGCCCAGCGTTTCGTCCATTGCCCACAATGTCTACGTGATGCAACTGCACTTTTAAACATTTCTCATGAGCTGTTAATGGCCCAGCTTCAACCATTCTCTCAAGCAGTGCGTTTTTAATCTCTGGGTGAAGCAGATCCCCTTGCATTTCCCATAAATTGTTTCACTTTTAAACCTAAATCTATGTCATCGAGGGAAAATGTTTCCTGCAGTTTACCTTATCCACACTTGTCAATTTTCTACACCTCAATCATTATTCCCTCTTAACCTCCTCCACTCCAGGGAGGACAGACCTAGCTTATTTTGCCTTTGTCCTCTGTGCCGCTGGGACTCTGAGGCTCTGTCTCTAGGATTCTGTCGGGCAGCATTTGTGGAATCCGAAACCGGTAACATTACAAGTCCAGAACCATTCATTAGAACAGTTCTGACGAAAGGTCGTGAATCTGAACTGTGAACTTCATAGATGCCGCCTGATCAGCTGACAGTTTCTTGCATTTTTCAGTTCAGCATTTTGAACAAATATTTATTCACAGTTTGTACTCAAAGTGCGCCTCCGAATGAACTGTTTTTTTTCTCGTGGCAGAATAGTTTATTGCTCCGCAAAGTCAAAGGAGAAAGGCAGACGTTCAGAGCACATCTGTGCCACAGGAACATTTTGCCACACTATTCATAGGTTCTAGGAGCAGAATTGGGCCATTTGGCCCATCAAGTCTACGCCACGATTCAATCATGGCTGATCTATCTTTCCCTCTCAACCCCATTCTCCTGCCCTCCCCATAACTCCTGACACCCTTATGCCCCTGTCCCACTTAGGAAACCTCTGGAGACTTTGCGCCCCACCCAAGGTTTCCGTGCGGTTCCCAGAGGTTTTTTGTCAGTCTCCCTACCTGCTTCCACTACCTGCAACCTCTGGCAACCACCTACAACCTCCGGGAACCGCACGGAAACCTTGGGTGGGGCGCAAAGTCTCCAGAGGTTCCCGTTCAGGTTTCCTAAGTGGGACGGGCATTACTAATCACGAAGTCTTGTGTCCCATGGTGCTTTTGTGAAGAGTAGGCCTAATTTAATGATAACATTGATGCTATGTTGAGGCTGCAAATAATCTGTTTTTAAATGACTGAACAATAGTTTAAACGGCTAAAGGGAGGCATTTTCTAGTTTAGTAAAATTGTCAGACCCTTAGTAAATCGTGTTTTAATTCTAGGTAAGGACGAGAAGCTTGTCACCGTGAGGCTCCACCCCTGTGCTCCTGCTTCTTTCTTCAAATTGACTCGGTTTCATCCCAGCAGAAACAACATTCGTGTGTCCTGGTTTCTGGATCAAGAGGCTGCCGAAGGAGGTTTGTGCTGCAATTTTTATCATTCTCCCTTTTCAATCATGTAATGCTAATGGTGGCTTCCTGCGGTAGCTTTCAAGAAATTGTCAATTTTCTTAAGTTGCAAAGCTGATTTGATTTGGGCAAAGCAAATTCTCACCAAGGTTGATGAGTGGGTGAGAGCACGAGATAAATGTTGTTGATCCAAGGTGATGTCAAGTTTAAGTTTTGAAAGCTTAAGTATTATCATGGAACGGAATTATTTGAAATGATTTATGAAGGACATGGTCATTGAAATGTTAGATAAAATAGAAAAGCAACAGAGGTTGCAAGTAAAACAGATAGATCGCCTGTGGATCTGCTCTACCGAGTACTAATGCCCCTGTCCCACTTAGGAAACCGGAACGGAAACTTCTGGAGACTTTGCGCTCCACCCAAGGTTTCCGTGCGGTTCCCGGAGGTTCCCGGAGTTTTTTGTCAGTCTCCTTAATGGTCGAAAGTGGTTTCCGCTTCTTCTATGTTCCGGCGATTATTTCAAAAAAATTCAAAACTGACAGAGACTAAAAGTAGGTTGCCGTTTTACAAGTCGGTAAATTTTTAGTCGAAGCCGGTTGCGATGCTAGTTGAAGGTGGTTGCAGGAGGTTGCAGTTTGTGGAAGATCTTACCTTCCACTACCTGCCACCTCCGGCAACCACCTGCAACCTCTGGCAACCACCTTAAACTAGCATTGCAACCGGCTTCGAAAAATTTACCGATTTTTAAAACGACAACCTATTTTTAGTTGCGGCCGGTTTTGAATTTTTTGAAATAATTGCCGGAACATAGAAGAAGCGGAAACCACTTTCGACCATTAGGGAGACTGACAAAAACCTCCGGGAACCGCACGGAAACCTTGGGTGGGGTGCAAAGTCTTCAGAGGTTTCCGTTCAGGTTTCCTAAGTGGGACAGGGGCATTACACACATATGTACACACCACTCGGATCTGTAATCCAGTCCGGGTTTTACCACACAGTCACCATTTATTACTAACGCTTCCAAACACTAGCGGTTACCCGGATATGCTAATAAACTTGTTGGATTGTTACTTGGAGTATGTCAATAGCTTTACATCGCCTGACATTTGTTTGGACTTTACCCTTCCTCAGACCCTGTGTCTGACGCCCAGCTCCAAACCCTGTCAAGTTTCCACCGTCCTTCTTGGCCTCCCCCTCCAATGGAGAGCAGTCTGTCCAAGGCAGAGGTCGTACCTTTGTACACCTACGCCCGCACCTCAATGAGTTCTGAGACCGCCATGATGTGGAGCTCTTCTTCCATCTCCTCTGTCTCTAGCCTTTTTTCTCTGGTCACGAGTCTTTGCCTCCCGTGATAATCCTTTCTCCCTTCTCCAATGCTCCTCCTCATGGACTCCCCCTGCTGACTTACTACATTCTCTCAACCTTTATACTCTGACCGGAGACGCGACATCAACTATGTCGATTTCTCCACTCATAGAAACATTGAAGATAGGTGCAGGATTAATAATATTAATAATACATTTATTTGTATAGATCGTTTAAAAACAACTCGCGTTGACCAAAGTGCTTTGCATCAGTGCAGGTACTGATTTGATACATACAACGTAGACAGACGTAACAATACAATGTTACTGTTTACAACAATAATCTGTTTACAGTGCCCCCTCAGAGGGGCTCAAAAACGCTTGGGTGTAGAAATAGGCTTTGAGTCCTGACTTAAAGGAGTCGATGGTGGGGGCAGCTCTGATGAGGAGCGGGATACTATTCCACAGTTTAGGTGTTGCAACCGCAAAAGCGCGGTCACCCCTTTGCTTAAACCTAGACCGCGGGATAGTCAGTAGCCCCAAGTCGGTCGGGATCGGGGTGATGTGGTCCCTTTTACGGGTACCCGTCAGAAGTCTTGCTGTGGCGTTTTGGACCAATTACAGATGGGACAGGGATGATTTGCTGATGCCAGTGTATAGGGAGTTGCAGTAGTCAAGGTAGGAAAAGATGAATGCGTGGATGATTTTTTCAAGGTCGTTGAATTTGAGGAATGATTTGATTTTAGCTATTGTACGAAGCTGGAAGAAACTAGCTTTTACCACAGAGTTGACTTGTTTGTCAAACTTTAATGCGGAGTCAAATATCACGCCAAGGTTTTTGACGTGCGGTTTGACTAAGGAGGTTAGGCTTCCAAGGCTGCCTGGTATCGTTTTGATGGGGTCGGAGGGGCCGAGTAGGATGACCTCAGACTTGCTCTCGTTAAGTTGGAGGACGTTCTGAGCCATCCAGCATTTTAAATCGTCAAGGATGATTAAATCGACCAGCATGAGGTGCATGTTCAAATTAGACCGGTTGTTGGATTTCAGGGGGAGATAGAGCTGTGTATCATCTGCATAGCAGTGGAAATAAATGCCATGCCTTTGAATGACTTGGCCTAGGGGGAGCATATAGAGAGAGAGAAGAGAATGGGGCCTCGGATGGAGCCTTGTGGAACCCTGCAGAAAAGGCTAGCTGGGGAAGAGAAAGAGTTGCCTATGTTGGTAGAGAAATTCCTGTTTTTTCGGTAGGAAACAAACCAGCTCGGGGCAATGCCATCAACACCAACCCCGTACCGGAGATGGTCAATTAGGATGGTGTGGTTCATTGTATCAAACGCTGCGCTGAGGTCGAGAAGGAGCAGGATTGCACAGTCGTCGGAGTCGATGGCGAGAAGGAGATCGTTGTGTACCTTCAACAAGGCTCATCTCCCATATCCAGGTCCCCCACACTTCCCTTTTATCACCCCCTTTTCCCCCTCCTCCACTATGATCAGCCATGATCAAGATGAATGGCCGTGCTGGCTCCTCCTGCACCTTTTTTCTATGTTATGTTATCCACTTCCATCCATATCCCTCTGTCCAGCTTTACATTTAACCCTTCTTCTTTCCTTACTGACACCATTTAGTTTCCATTTTCACTTCAAGTCGTTGTCACTTACTCCACCCAGCTGTAAATCACCCCACCCCCACTCCTCAGCTCTATCCATCTACTTGTCCATCTACCTCCATCTCCCCCCCCATCCATACAGGGACCCCAGCAGTCCTTACATGTGAGACAGAGATTCATGTGCACCTCCTCTACTGTCATCTACTGCATTTGATGACCCTGACGTGGTCTCTTTTCTATCAGCGAGCCCAAGTGTAGACTTGGCGACCGTTGCGGTCAACATTGCGCTCAGTCTGCCAAGGCTTGCTGGATCTCCCAGTATGCAATTTGAACTCCAATTTTAACACCCCTTCCCATTCCCATACTGACCTTTTTGTCCTGGGCAGCCTCCATTGCCAGAGTGAGGCCACAAGCAAACTGGAGGAACAAAACCTCATTCCGTTTGGGTAGCGTACAATCCAATGGTATGAACATTAAATTTTCCAATTTTAGGTAACCCATCTACAAGCAACCCTTTATGGTCCCCCCCCCCCTTCCCTTTGCCCCACCTGTACTTGCACCCATTTCCTCTTTTCTCCCCCTCTTCCACTTGCATGCCTACCTCTCATTTAACAATTCTCACCTCTTCTATTCTTATCTCACACTGTGAGTCTTTTCATTCCTGGCCTTTGTCCAACCATCTGCCTATCAACCCCCCCCCCCCCCCACCACCCCTCTCATGCATATCCACTGCCAGGCTTCCTCCCACTCAACCTCTTTTTTTCCTGCTTTCTATCTTTACTCCAATAAGGCTGAAGAAGGGTGCCGACCCGAAACATTGTATGATAATCTCCCTCCACAGATGCCGCCTGATCCTGCACTTTATACTTTGATCAAGATTCCAGCCTCTGCAGTTCCTTGCGTCTCAATTTGACTCCAAACTCTCTTGGCTGTTGGTCTCAGATGGGAAGCCATCCAGCCTTTAATATTACGTACGACTGCACTGCTATTTGTATTTTAGCTACTAATTGTGGCATTTAATAAATATCTTTATGTTGGCCTTCAAAAGTTAGTCAGCTCTGAAATGGGTTTTCCAAATCTGCTGTTCTTTCAATTTTCCAATCAGCTATTTTTTTTTCAAGGCTACTTTTTCTACAGAATTTCTATACAAACAATCATGAATTAATAATTTGCAAAAAGGAAATTAAGAAAAAAAGTTCATAATGACCATATTGAGATAAATATTATCAGTGGAGGCTATTCTCAATGGTACTTAAATAGAGAGTTCAGATGTCTTGGTGGCAAAGGAGGTATTATGCCAATTTGGTACTGCCAATGCATTACAATGCCAGTGTTAAATGCACCTATCATTGGTTAGCTGCACAAGGAGTAGCCAAATGTCCTGAGTGACAAGTTAGAGGAATAGTCCCAATGCAAAACGTCATCTATCCATGTGCTCCAGAGATGCTGCCTGACGCACTGAGTTACTCCAGGACATAATGTCCTTTAGTGCGAACCACTTATAACTGTGTTATGCTTCTTAAAGGAGCCAATGCTTATTAAAGGGAAAATGCTTTCTTGTTACAACGGGTCGTGTCTATGACTGAAACCATCCTGGAGAAAGTATCAATAATGACACTGTCCAGTGGTGTCGACTGAAGATAATTATTGTTTCAATGCAGGGGTATTCATCCAGAGGATTTCAATGCTGATGTTGCAGCATATCCTCCCAGTGGTTTTGAAGGTCTTTGCAAAGACAGTGTCAGTGGTGTTTCTTCAGTGCTTTGAAGTGTCTATTCTGGGTTGTTCAAATCCTGGACACACAGGGGAAGGTGTTGATCAATGCAGCCTGGTTGATTTTGTGCTGTGTTTGAATCTTGATATTTCACTCTTAGATTATTCATGACTTTCTTGGTGAGCATTGCATTTGCAAACTGAGACAATGAGCATGTTTTGTGGCAAGTGGGTAAATAGACATTATTTATATTTTCAGGAAATAGTGATCCTCCTACACCCCACTATAATAACAGCATACTCATTGACTTGGTGATGGAACAACATCTTAATTTTCTCTTCAATATTGCCACTGATTTTCCTGGAATGAAAGCTGGAATTGAAATTCTTAAAGTATGGCTCCTTCAGAGGGAATTTAACAAGGTAGGATGATGTTACACTTTAGTGAACCTGGATAGACTTTAGCTGTTAAACTTTCACCATATTTATTCCTTTTAAAATGTTTATAATTCTACTTTAACTATAAAACAATGGTTGATGGAGTAGCATTTAGATGACGTAGGTTATATCAAAAAGCTTTCAACCAGAAGAGATTTAAAATAAAATAACATATGTCTTTAGTTAGTTTAGATAGATCCTCTCGAGGTCTAATGTAACATTGCTGCTATCATTGATCTGAATGCTCCATGAGGCATAGGCTGGGAAATGTGTTAGTTAATATATGTTGTGTTTTCTTAAGATTGTGGTTTAAATCTGAAGCAAATGAGAAATTAAACTCTACCCATGAAAAGACTGCATTTCTTACACATTTTATTTTGCCATTATTTAATTATGCTTAAATATTTGATTATAAATACCTCCCAAGAATGCGCAGTTTAATGTGTGTAAACCTCTCCACTTTTTTTCCATGTTCTCTAGGGCTATGGGAGTTTTAATGGATTTCTAGCTTCCATGCTGGTGGCATACTTGCTTTCCAAACGGAAACTAAACAAAATGATGAGTGGGTACCAGGTGCTGCGGAATGTCCTTCAGTTCTTGGGTAAGTTGTATTCAAGAGAGAGTTATATATTAGGGCTAATGGAATCAAGGGTTAAGGGTAGAAAGCAGGAACGGGGTACTGATTTTCGATGATCAGCTATTGAATGGCAGCGCTGGCTCGAATGGCCTACTACGGCACATATGTTTCTACGTTTCTAAGTTAAACTTCAAGTCAAGTTTATTTGTCACATACACATACGAGATGTGCAGTGAAATGAAAGTGGCAATGCTCGCGGACTTTTGTGCAAAAGACAAACAACCAAACAACCAAACAAATTATAAACCCAATCATAACACACATATTCTTTTACATAATAAATAATGGAAGGAAAAACGTTCAGTAGAGTTAGTCCCTGGTGAGATAGGCGTTTACAGTCCGAATGGCCTCTGGGAAGAAACTCCTCCTCAACCTCTCCGTTCTCACCGCATGGCAACGGAGGCGTTTGCCTGACCGTAGCAGCTGGAACAGTCTGTTGCAGGGGTGGAAGGGGTCTCCCATGATTTTATTTGCTCTAGAGTTGCACCTCCTGTTGTATAGTTCCTGCAGGGGGGCGAGTGAAGTTCCCATAGTGCATTCGGCCGAACGCACTACTCTCTGCAGAGTCTTCTTGTCCTTGGCAGAGCAATTCCCAAACTAGCTGGTAATATTTCCGGACAAGATGCTTTCCACCGCCGCTGCGTAGAAGCACTGGAGGATCCTCGGAGACACTCTGAATTTCCTCAATTGCCTGAGGTGGTAAAGGCGCTGCCTTGCCTTACTCACGAGTGCTGAGGCGTGCGATGCCCATGTCATATCCTCAGAGATGTGGACTCCCAGATATTTAAAACAGTTCACCCTATCCACAGGATCCCCATTTATCCTCAATGGAGTGTACGTCCTCGGATGATGTGCCCTCCTAAAGTCCATGATCAGCTCCTTCGTTTTTTTGACGTTCAAGAGGAGGCTGTTATCCTGGCACCAGAGTGCTAGATCAGCCACCTCCTCCCGGTAGGCCTTCTCGTCGTTGTCAGAGATCAGGCCCACCACCACAGTGTCATCAGCAAACTTAATTATTGAGTTGGAGCTGAACCTAGCCATACAGTCATGTGTGTACAGGGAATACATTAGGGGGCTGAGGACGCAACTTGCCACATCTTTCTTGCATTCTCCAAGTATAACGATCGCAAGTTGATTTTATTTGTCTCAACATTTGATATCCTCAACTTCTTAACTCTTGGAACATGTTAGCTCAGTTTCATCTTATATCAGTCTTTGCAATATTCTTCTTGGATTTAGTTTAGTTTCTCAATGTGTGCAAATTCTTTGCATGGAAGGGTGGAATGTATCGTAGCAGACAGGATATCCTGGGGAAAAGGTTCTGACTATACGCTTCTCATAATTTTATCAACTTGTCCAAGCTCTCTGTTTGCCTATAACCTTCTGATAAACCTCTTCTGCACTCTCTCCAAAGCCTCCACATCCGTCCTGTTATGGAGCAAACAAAACTGTATGCAATACTCCAAATGTTATAAGTGTTATAAAGCTGCAAGGTGATTGTTTCCTGATTGTTATACTCAGTAGCCTGACCAATGAAGACAAGGATGCCAATCTGTTCTTGACCACTCTGTCTACTTATGTCCACTGTATCTATTTATGTCCAGGGAACTGTGGATTTGGACTCCAAGATTCCACTGTCCGTCAATGCTTTTAAGGGCCCTACAACTTTCATAATCTTTAACGAGTCGTTTTATATTCTACCACAGTCTCTGGCTGCTCACCCTTCCCTCTCTGAATGTTCTGTGCCTAGTCAGAGACATCCTTGACCCTGGGATTAGGGAGGCAACACACATCCTGGAGTCTCGCTTGCAGCCACAGAAATGCCTGACTATAGGGTCCCTATCACCGTTTCTTGCCTACCCTACCCCGCTGTTCAACAGAGCCGGCCGGACACGGTGCCACTCTTGTGTCAGCTTTTGCTATTTTCTCTTGTGAGGCCATCTAAACACACCACCCTCTTACTCCATCACACAACAGCATTGGACGTGGTATATTCGTTTGAGAGGGTGATTAACATAGGAATCTCCTGCATTGCCTGTTTGCTGCCCCAGGCTATCTAACTGAACCTTTGATGTGACCACCTGCCTGACACTATCGTCTATAATGCTCTCAGGCTCCTCATTGTGTCTAATAACTACCTCTCCAACCAATCCATGCAATCTGAGAGGAGCTGCAGCTGGACATATATCCTGCAGATGTTATTGCTGTGGACACTTGATTGCTCCCTGATTACCCACATCTGACAACAAGAGGAGCATTCCACTCCACCAACTTTAATAGCTGCCTTCTTACACACACTTAAAAAAATAAATCTAGTGGATTTAAGGAGAAGTACACCTGGAAGACCTTACTTAGTCCTTGTTTCTGCTTGCTCTTTTCATCAAAGCCTGCACTTTGACCTACCCGCAGAACTTCGACCCCAAAGCAGCCGCTCTCAAAATGGCTGCTCTGCTAGAGCATGATATTTGCTGCTTAGTCTGTTGGGGCTGAAATTAACTTCTGCAAAGCAAATTCCAGATACCTTCTATTTTCTAAGAATTAATTTATAAGTGCAGTTAAACAACAGTACTTATATGCAGCATTTATAGTAAGTGAACCATTCCAGTGGATGAGTGAAATGTTGTCTTGGTTTTGGGCAGCATAAGTTCCTTGGTCATTGGCGTTGCTATGGAATATGCAACTAGTTAATTTAAAGAGTGAAATGTTTTACATGATTGAAAACTAAATGGCTTCTGTTTCCACAGATTTTGTTGTTGTGAGCAGTTGTTCAAAAATAGGTGAAATAAACCCCAAAGTAATTAAATCCTAGGTTTAATCAAATAACATGACACTATCAGGCTGTTAGTTTTCATATAGAGTTTTTCACAAATGGCATTTGACTAGAGCTTCTGGCTTTATGCTTCTGGTGTAAATAATTGATTGGCAATGAGAGGAATGGTGAGATATCAAACTCTAGCTCGTGCAGGATAGGATTGGTTAACTTGGGAAAGGGAGGCGGTGCTGATGAGTTGGCAGACGTATGACATCAAGCAGTGCTTTGATATAATTGAAGCTAATCTTGTCACTTTCCCTTAATGTACATAAAATATCTTTGGATTATCCTTAATATTATTTGTCAGAGCTATCTCCTGCCCCTTTTTTGTCCTCCTGATTTCCTCCTCAAGTATGCTGCTTAGTCCCCAAAACTCCTCCCGGGATGCTCCTGATCACAGCTGCCTATATCTGGCCCATGCCTTTTTCCTGACCAGAGCCTCAATGTTTCTCAGCATTTGGGCTTCCTTGCTCCATTGCCCATCAGTCTAACAGAACAACCGTGCCCTGAACTCTCGCCATCACACTTAAATACATCCTACTTTCCAGATGTCCCTTTGACTGCAAACTTCCTACTCCAATCAACTTTAGCAGGTTCCTGTCTAATTCCATCAAAGTTGGCCATGTGGTGCTGGCTCGAAGGGCCGAATGGCCTCCTCCTGCACCTATTTTCTATATATTCTATGTTTCAGAATCTTATCTTGTAGGCCCAGCCCGTCTTTATCCATAAACATTTTAAAACTAGTAGAACTGTGATTGCTGACCCCAAAAGGCTCACACACTGACACTTCACTCACATGCCCGTCCCAATTTTCTAAGAGTAAATCAAGCTTTGCCCTCTTCCTCGTAGCTGGTCCTGCCCTATCTAAGCCGGTTTCCTGTAACGGCTACATTGTCCCAGTTGGGCTTGCATATCCATGCCCTGAGCTCGTCTGCCTTAAAACAAATCCAACAGTCCTTCTATGTTCCCTGCTGTGCTCCTGCCATTCCTTTCGCTGAACTGGCTTTCGTCACCTTCCGTCCTGGCACCTGCTTCAATCCCGCATTGGATCCCGTCCTCCTGCTAATCTTGTTTAAACCCACCCGAGTCGTGTTACTGTTCCTTGGAATTTATTTTCATCCCTATCTCACTCTGTCTAAGAAGAAATTCTAATTAATTACATTTACATTTGAATGCTTCATGAGCTGCCCCCGAGTGGAATTTTGAGAAACCTTATAATATGATAAGCTAATTAATGCATGAAATGTTTATTGTTAATTATCAGCAAAGTTACAATACCACAGTTCTCAAAAGCAGAAATGGAAGCAGAAAATGCAAGAAAACATTAAGCAGGTTGACATTTTTTGTTATTTCATCCTGTAGATTCTTGGTGATTAGACTGGCAGGTTAAATAATGACTATTTGAAGGTTAGGAGGGAGAGATAGATCAGCCATGGTACACAAAAATGCTGGAGAAACTCAGCGGGTGCAGCAGCATCTATGGAGCGAAGGAGATAAGCAATGTTTCGGGCCGAAACTCTGCACCCGCTGAGTTTCTCCAGCATTTTTGTGTACCTTCGATTTTCCAGCATCTGCAGTCCCTTCTTAAACAGGATAGATCAGCCATGATTGAATGGCGGAGTAGACTTGATGGGCCGAATGACCAAATTTTATTCCTATTCCTTATAATCTTATATTTGGGGGAAATGAGCTTCCATCCACCCTGGCCAGATAAAGGCAGATATTTCTGTTCCTCTGCCCGTGTACCATAGTGATTACGTGAAGTTTAATACCTGATCTTTAAATTTCTCTAATGCCTCTGTGTCTTTTTAATTTTGTTTAGCTGTTACCGATCTCTCTCAAAATGGCATCAGCCTTTTCCAGGGCACTGATGATTCAGCGGTAAGATGACATTTTGTGTTTTGTTTTTGGTGCTATTTACAACATTAAAAATGCAATGATGAAACAGCAAAAATAGTGAATTTAATCAAAAATCGAACCTTGGTTGAAGAACATTCAGAGTACTTAATGCAATTGTGCTTAATTGATGGGGTGCGGTGAAGATTTGCTGGGATATCAGTGCAAATGTGAGGAAATATATATCAATAAAGGCTGAACAGAATGAAACTGAAGGGTAATTGGACGTGTGATTGAAGAATTGATGGGTAATTAAAGAAAAACACTAATTGGATCCCTAGAAAAATTATGAAAAGTTTCAATAGAGTAGATAGTGAGAATGATTCCACTGGTGGAATTGAGGCTTTTGCTATATGTTATTAATACATCCAATAGTGAACAGGAGTAACTACCCAAAGAGTGGCAAGAATGAAGAATGTTTTGCCACAGTACAGATGTATTCAAGGGGAGACTGGACAAGCACATGAGGTAGGAAAAGAGTTCTACTGATGTAAGAGGAAAGACAAGACAAGGCTAGAGTGGGGCATGGACTGGTTCCATTCCCTCTGCTACATACCATATAATTCATTTATTTATTCAGTTCTCTTTACCTTAAAGGCAGTGATTGAATAACTTAACTACTTTGAAGGTTGTTTTCAATGTTTGAATGCCTGTGTGAAATAGTCATTTTCCAATACTTACTCAAATAAGAACCCCAAGGCTCATTTAGTGTTGAGTTTTAGAGATAAACAGGTCCTTAAGCCCAATGCGATCACCTGTACACTAGTTCTCGTCCTACACACTGGGGACAATTTGCAGAAGCCAATTAACCTACAAACCTGCACGTCTTTGGAATGTGGGAAGAAACCGGAGCACCTGGAGAAAACCCACCGGTCACAGGGAGAAGGTGCAAACTCCACACCGACAGCACCCATAGTCAGGATCGAATCCGGATCTCTGGCGCTGTAAGGCAGCAACTCTACCGCTGCGTCACCGTGTCACTCTACTTTTGGGTGTGTTCTGCCTTGGATGAATTCAGGGTTAATCTGTCACTCAGCTTCAGTCCCTTCATACCTTTCCCCAAGACTTCATTCAATGTCTTGGTTTTGACTATCTAAACTCAAGCAATTCTATCCCAATGAACCTGCCCAATATTCAGTCCATTACCATCATATCATTCGTGAGATCTGGTGTCTGAAATGGATGCATACGTCTTTATTCCTCTGCATTGCCCATGACTTTAATTCTTGAGACATACACATTTCAATTGAAAGTATTATTTTTCTTGTAAGGCATTAGATAACAGAGTCACTATTCAACAGCAAATACCTTTTTAAAGGATTGTTGTCCTTTCCCACCTGCACTCCTTTGACCATATTTTTCCTTTTTTAAATAAGGCGCTGAATATTTTCATTATTTGTTATTTGTATATTGTTCATTTAATGTGGTCGGGGGTTGTCCAAATATCAGTGATGTCAGGGGAATTTAGAATGTTATTTATCAAAGTGAGTAACTTGACAACATTTATCCCACAGCCGTCACTTGCCGACTTTCATCAGGCTTTTGAAGTTGTGTTTGTGGATCCCTCAGGATTTGTAAACCTCTGTGCTGAGATGACAGCCAGCAAGTACAAGCAGGTATGAAATCTGCCATGGTTACCAGCTTCTTTCATGTGTAGGAAGGAACTGCAGATGCTGGTTTAAACCAAAGATAGACACAAAAAGCTGAAGTACCTCAGCGGGACGGGCAGCATCTCTGGAGAGAAGGAATGGGTCAAGACTGAAGAAGGGTCTTGACCCGAAACGTGCTCTCCATAGATGCTGCCTGTCCTGTTGAGTTACTCCAGCTTTTTGTGTCTATCTCCAGCTTTTATGGTGTGTTGTGTCTAAATTAGAAGAAAAAGTTTCTAGTCTGAATATATTTATGAACAACATTATCTGGTGCCAGATTTCGTATTTACTATTGGTTTAAAATCAATGCTCTTTTCTTTTGCCCACCACCAAACTTTCTTTCCTGCCCTCCTGAAGGTTAATTCTAATTTGAAATGGCCACCCACAATGAAATGGTTATTTTTACATTGGCGTTATTGCGTTTCGTTTTAACTTGTGCTCCTGACTGCGTATTCTGGCAGCTTTTAACCATCTCTTTGGCCAGTGTGTACCGTTCATTGAAAAGCATGTACATAATGAAATGGGGTTGAAATAACACTTCACTTAATCTGTCCATGTTGATTCCGTTAGCTCGAGGGAAAGAGGTGTTTAATTTGCACAATTATGGAAATAAATTAGACTTGCAAAATGAACTTTTCACAGCTCTTACGGAATTTGATTCTACCTTTATTTCAGACAGTGTATTGCAAATCTTAAATGTCTTCCGTGGATCTGCTGCAGAGGGGGTACAGATGAAATACTCTAATTTCCTTTCCAGTTCCTTTGTTGGTTATTTTAAACTCTTTGATCTCTAATTGCCAGAGCTATGTTTAACCCTGCTTTATCAACATTAATTTTGATAATGTTTTCTATTATAGGTCTCCCTGTAAACCTCTTTGCTATCAAAAGAATAATCCCTTAACGTAAACAATGTTGTCATCTCTGCTATTATTCTGGCAAACCTCTATATCTTCCACAAAGTATTTTTTGATGGTAACAGGCAAATAAATTGAAAGTGACATGTTTGCTGCTCTTTAGCCACTTTCTATCTGTACTCTGAGTCCTAATTTTCCTGAAACAATCTTTCGGCTTGTATCTCATGAAATGACTTTTGAAAACTAAGCTGTATCACTACCAGGTGCTTGACCATTGTCTATCCTATAACTTAAATCCTCCCCCCCCCCCCCCCCCCCCCCAAAACTATCCCGGAAATATCAATTTAATTTGATTAACTAACACACACACACACACCACACACACCACACACCACATATATATATATATATATATATATATGTCTAATGACTCTTAACTATGCATATAGAAATAGCTTGAATAAAAGTAAAATACTAAAGAGAAATAATTAATAGATAGCAACGGATCAGTGTGTTTTTTTTTCCTCATAAATATGTACAATTTTGTGTTCATTTGGTGGTATCAATATCTGCTAAATATTTTCAAGCAATTAGTTTTTCTTTCCAGCATCTGCTTTTGCAACTGGAGTTTTGCAATCAGTTGATGTTTAGTTACAAATAAAAACCCAAGATGCTGGAAAATCTCAGAATTTCAGGCAACATCTGCCAGCAAGAAATGAAGGGTCTCGGGCCAAAACAATGACTGCTTCCCTTTCCACAGATGTTACCTGTCCTGTTGAGTTTTTCAGAATTTTCTATTTTTCTATTTTGTATTTCCAACATTTGCAGTTTGGTTGATGCTTAGTTACTGCAGCTTTTCTATTTTGTATGGTAAAATTTCAGATTCAATATGAAGCGCAGAAATCAATGGAAATTCTCGACAATAAGACAGTGGATGGCTTTGAAATGCTCTTGATGACTCGGAAACATTTTATTCAAACGTTTGACCATGTCTTTTTGTAAGAACATTTTTTTTCTGTCCATTTCAGTGTTATTTCCCCCTGCTGCTTAAACCAATCACCCCATCCTGCTGATATTAACCCATACTCTTACTTTTAACTCCAACCTTATTCAGTTATTCTATTATTATACCTTAAAATTATGCACTATTTTGCAATGCAGTTCAATCTTGCACCTTTCTGCTGTTTTGCATTTGCCGTTGTCTTTATTGCATTTATCATTACTACATGTATCTTGTTTATTTTGTGAGCTTCATATGAACCAGACAATCTCATTGCACCCTGATGCATATGACCATAATCTAATCTATAAATGTATTTTTGTCCATATTGAAAAAGTATTTTTGTGTATGAGCATTCTTGCATTTCAAAATGTTTCTCAATAGCCTGAAGAACCTGGTCAAACTGCAAGAAGGCTGTAAAAAGATGAAACTGCTCAATGAGTTGATTGATCATGGGGGCAACTATATTGTGGCGATCTTGCCACACCTTCTGTCACTACTAACCCATGGACTGGGGCAACGGGTTCACCTTCTTTCTCATTCCCTTATTCAAACATCTGAGGTAAGTCTCATGATCTTGGTCATTGACAACTTAAACATTAGTGTTTTGAACAAGGAAGGTTTCTGTTCTAAAATAGTATTTTCTATTCGCGTTACGTTGAGAAATAACTGCTTTCTCGTGTGGTGCAGAGTTTCAAAGACTCGCGGGAATATATGCATGTTTTAAAATAAAGAAACTCCAGTCGCTTCATTAGCTTAATTTGCGCTCTCCCCATCAATTCTCTTTTCAGTTTAGTTTATTGTCACGTGTATCAAGTCACAGTGAAAAGCTTTTGTTGCTTTCCATAACGGTTGAAGGTGAACCAGCTGGATTCTTGAGAATGATTGAATAATTCAGTGCTTACAGTTGTTACGAGTAGATTTAAAAAAAAAGCAAATTGATGTCTCTGGACAGTTTGGAAACCTATCTACTAGCCAATCAAATTAAGCGTTCTGCCATTGCACCAGATTATTGAAAACAGACAATTGTGTTAAGCAAGAAAATGAATATTGGACATAAAAAATTCAACTAAGTAATTTATGTCCAGTCAATTCTGCTAAAATCTAGTCTGCTAAAATGTTCTCAACATCTGGTAAATAGTTTGTGAGTTGAAGGATCTGGCTTATTTTCCATGACAAACTAAACACCCTGCCAAATATAGACCATTGGTTTTGGATGTAAAGAATATTGCTGTGTCATGTTGCCCTCTAGTGATATCTGCAAGTAAGTACAAGTGGGAATATAATGGCAGAATCGAGTGTTGATTAGCTGATGCATTTGACTCAATAGATTCCAGGCTTAATTTCCTCTGTGGCTGAGTTAGTGAAACAGGGTGGAAGTGATGGATACAGCACTTATGACCTTGGTGTCCTTCGAGTGAAACATCCATGATTTGTGCTCCAATGAATGAGCTGCAGGGATGTGGATACTAGCAAGGATAGACTGTTATGAATGGAAAGCCCAGTGGATATGGTCATGGGTAATCTAAAAAGAATGGTGATCAGGATGAGGCACCAGGAGACTGCTGGTTCTGAAGAACTGTATGCCTATTATGCTTTTGGGAGTTACAGATATTAAAGTCTACTCTTGATTGCAATTGCTTGTGGATGCACTCTTCATGGCTGTGGACTGATAAACAGCAGTGTAGTTAAGATTGAGCATTTTAATTGCATTGTGCTCTTCCAGCTGTGGGAATTGCAACAGCAAAGATAATATATTTTTGAGCAGTTCTCTTTTATTATGGTAGACTAAAGAAAGCCTACTGGCAAATAAAACGTTTAATTTACAGATGCAGCGCAGAAACAGGCCCTTCGGTCCACCGGGTCTGCACACACCAGCGATCCCTGCAAATTAACACCATCCTACAACCACTAGGGACATTTATTTTACATTTACCAAGCCACTTAACCTACAAACCTGTAAGTTTTCCTTTATTTAGTTCGGCACGGACTGGAAGGGCCGAGATGGCCTGTTTCCGTGCTGTAATTGTTATATGGTTATATGATCTTTGGAGTGTGGGATGAAATCAAAGAACTTGGAGAAAACCCACGCAGGTCATGGGGGGGAACGTAAAACTGTGTATGACCGAACTGCAGATGCTGGTTTACACCAAAGATAGACACAAAAAGCTGGAGTGACCCGCTGTGCTTTTTGTGCCTCTTCAATTTACAAATCTGTATAGGATCACATTTGGATTTATATTAGCCTTTCATTTATTCCCTTTATACAGTGGCCTATAGATGCAGATCCTCCAAAACATAAGGATTCCAAACATTTATCTTTTGGTCTTTTATTGAACCCTCGGATTTCAACGAATATTTTGGAAAAAGGACCTCCAGCAAATACTCCCAAGGTAAAGATTTTTTCAATCTTATTTGTAATAGATGTATTTTGTTGTAGAAACCTTTGTTCCTTTTGCCAGTGGACTAACCGCAAATGTTCAATACTAAACAAATTATCTTGTAGAATATTTCTGCAAAATATTTCACATTAAAAAAGAACAGCAACTGAACTGACACTGAACAAATTAGAAGGGTCTCAAACCTGAAACATTCATTTGTTTTTTCTTTCCACAGCCTGACCTTCTGAGTATTTTGGGCACTTTGTTATTTATTTCTGATTTCTAGTATCTGCAGTTCTTTCGAATTTCATTCACAGAATAAATTGGTCCCTTGTAATACTGGGTTCACTGGTACTGGTGTTAATCAGCGAACTAACAGATAAAAAGATTGTGAAAGGTTGAAGAAGAGACTAGGTTTTTCTCCCAAAACAAAATGTAGAAGTAACTCAGTGGATCAAGCGGTAACTATGAAGAGAATGGACAGATTTGGAATAAGGCTTGATATGAGATACTGTCTGTTCATTCCTTACACAGATGCTGCGATAATGAATGAGTTTTCCAGCATGTTGTTTTGCATCAGCATCAACAATGTTTGACATTTACCATTCTGTTGTTCTGGTGAAAAGTTAATTTTCTGATTGGGCTTGAGCAGTTAGCTTTGGGTTAAGGTGGAGTCAATTGGTTTGCTAGACATCTTGGACAATGTCGGCAGTGCAAATAAAATTCCTTGACTGTCGCGAGAATGTCTCAAATCTGAATAAGTCTAGGATTTTTTAAATACTTTTTTTAAAGGACATATAGCGTGGGAACAGTCTCTTCGGCTCACGGTATCCATGCAGATCAGTGATCACCTCCATAAACTAGCATTATTCCACACATTTGAGGCAATTTACAATTTTTACTGAAGCCAATTAACCTGCAAACCTGTACGTCTTTGGAGTGTGGGAGGAAACCCACGCGGTCACAGGAAGAACGTACAAACTCCACACAGACAGCACCCGTAGTCAGGATCGAATCCTGGTCTCTGGTGTTGTAAGGCTACAACTCTACCTCTGCGCTACTGTGCCATAAGATGAAGTATGAAAGTACAAGGGCAAACTGTCCTTCCCTCTCGTTACGTGAGGATTTATTTGCACTGAGAACGACATTCTCACTGCCCCTCCACTCCTCCCTACAATTACTACAAACCCCCAGAGAAAATCACCCTTTGGTTTCTGAGGACAAGGTCCTGCAATTCCTCCCACTTTGCTTCTTTACCACATTGAGCATCTTTAGGGCTTAAACTCGCAGGATCATTTTTGGATTTCTCATGCTTTCTACCAGGCTTTTTTTTAAATGGAAATTAAGTTTAAAAGAAAATAAAACTTAATTTATATGTCGACTTGGGTTGAAAACATTTATCAGTGTGAGGTTTTTGGATTCTATTCTCCGGTCAGAACGAACAGTTTGTGTTTGTACAGTGTGTTTTTCAGTTTCGGGACTTCTTAAGTTGTTTGCAGACAGTGAATTATTTTGAAGATGTAGTCAATTTTCATTTGTTGAAAAAAATACATTAAATTTGTATATAAAGTTTGCACAGACAGATTTAATATTGAGCAAGGGATAAGTATTGCCCAGAATACAAGGCATGACACTCCTGATTTTTGATTGCCATGGGATCAGTATGTCAACCGAGAGTTTACCAGCCACACCTATGATGATCTAATCCTTTTTCAGAAATGCACTGAACTATCAGCCTAGATCTTGTGTTAGTTTAGTTAAACCCATGACCTTCCAACTGTTACCACTGAACAGCAATCTAGGGCCAGAAAGCTATTAATCGCAAGCTTCTTGGAACTTGAGCGCACCATCTTCATGGTGTGTCGAGAGACTGCTTCTGCAGGAGAAAAATGTGTCGTTTGTGCATGTGCTTTTCACATTTCATTCAAATGTCATAGAGGCCCTTCAGCCCAACTTGCCCACGCCAACCAACATGCCCCACCGACATTAGTCCTACCTGTCGGCATTTGGCTCCTATCCCTCAAAACCTATCCTATCCATTTACCTGTACAAATGTTTTTTAAGCATGTTGATAGTACCTGACTCAACCACCTCCCCTGGCAGTTCGTTCCATATACCCACCACCCTTTGTAAGGAAAGAAAAAAAGTTGCCCCTCAGGTTCCTATTAAATCCTTCCCCCTCACCTTAAACCTATGTCCTCTGGTCCTTGATTCCCTTACTCTGGATTTGTTCTTGGTTCTCAGATCGATATATGTTTTTTAAAATATTTTGATTTTTTACAGTATTTGTTATAGGTGAGCTCTGTACGCAGTGTGATGATGATTTCCTTTCTATGCATGGTTGTTGGAGCTACCGTGTGCCTCCCCTGGATACTTCCTATGTTATGAGAGGCACCACATAAAGATCAGACACCATTTACTTGTCAAATTATATTATTAATCCGCAGATGAGCAGATACTATGTCACGCCAAATGCCTTGAAACCTTTCGAATCTATCCAATGATTTATAATTTGCCTTTTAATTATGTTGAGGTTTTAAACTAATCGGAGTTGAACATCCCAGATGTACCTCTGAACTAACTTATTACCTGGTGACACGTCCCATTGCTGAATGTTTGCCCTCAAATTATGTGATCCTTTTAGTCAACTTCATAGCCATAGCCAGACACTGCAGCATCTGTAGCGAGAGATAGGATTTACCATATGCAATTGTTTTTTAACTTGTTGTATAGTCATTTAATTAAAGACTTTATAATGTCCCTGAAAATTGTTTGAAGCTGAAGGTTCTCCTGGCACATCTTTAGTTTATTTAGCTTCAACATACATTTTGTCAACTAAATGTTGTTACTGCTTCAGCTCACATTGATAGAGTCAAAGAGCACTGAAACAGGCCCATCGCCCCAACTTGTCCATGCTGGTCAAGATGCCCAATCTGAGCTAGTCCCATTTGTGTGCGTTAGACACATATCCTCCTAAACCTTGCTTATCCATGCAACCGTCCAGACGTCTTGGTAAATGCGTTTTAAGGTAACATTAAATTATTTGTTTTCCTAACAGGCAGCAGAATTCAGGGAATTTTGGGGAGAGAATTCTGAGCTGAGAAGGTTCCAGGATGGGTCCATTTGTGAGGCAGTCCTGTGGAAAGGCGGCAACATTTCCGACTGTCGACGTATTCCTGAGCAAATTATTAAATATCTTCTTCATCGGTAAGTGAATGGGAATATGTTTTCAAATGTAAACTCAATAAAGGATGGTTAAGAAGGAACTGCAGATGCAGGAAATCGAAGGTAGACAAAAATGCTGGAGAAACTCAGTAGGGTTTCGGGTCGAGACCCTTCTTTAGGAAGAAGAAAAGAAGAGGCGGAGACAGTGGGCTGTGGGAGAGCTGTGAAGGGGAGGGGAAAGAAGGAGAAAGCAGGGACTACCTGAAATTGGAGGTCAATGTTCAAGCCGCTGGGGTGTAAACTACCCAAGCAAAATATGAGGTGCTGCTCCAATTTACGGTGGTCCTCACTCTGGCCATGGAGGAGGCCCAGGACAGAAAGGTCAGATTTGGAATGGGAGGAGGAGTTGAAGTGCTGAGCCACCGGGAGATCAGGTTGGTTATTGTGAACTGATCGGAGGTGTTGGGCGAAGCGATCGCCAAGCCTACGCTTGGTCTCACCAATGTAGAGCAGCAGACATCTAGAGCAGCGGATGCAATAGATGAGGTTGGAGGAGGTTCAGGTGAACCTCTGCCGCACCTGGAAAGACTGGTTGGGCCCTTGGATGGAGTCGAGGAAAGAGGTAAAGCAACAAGTGTAGCATTTTCTGCGGTTGCAAGGGAAAGTACCAGAGATGAGAGTGGTTTGGGTGGGAAGAGACGAATTGACGAGGGAGTTATGGAGGGAGCGGTCCATACTGAAAGCCGAAATGGGGAGGAGATGGGAAGATGTGGCCAGTGGTGGGATCCTGTGGAGGTGGCGAAAATGTCAGAGGATTATTTGTTGTATGTGACGGCTGGTAGGGTGGAAGGTGAGGACAAGGTGGACTCTGCCCTTGTTATGAGTGGGGGGGGGGGATAGGGGGGATGGGGAGTGAGAGCAGAGTCACGGGGTACAGAAGAGACCCTGGTGAGAGCCTCATCTATAGTAGAAGAGGGGAACCCCCGCTCCCTAAAGAATGAGGACATCTCTGATGCCCTGGTTTGGAACACCTCATCCTGGGTGCAGATGTGGCGTAGATGGCGGAATTGGGAGTAGAGGATGGAATCCTTACAGGAAGCAGTCCAAGTGTCCTGGCAGACCCATTGTTTCTGCCTGTTCGTGTCCCACCGAACTTATTTCCACATACCTTGACCACATTACCCTTAACTTTTCGTTTGGCTCCTCCCATTTCTTCCAAATCCAAGATGTAGCTATGGGCATACGCATGGGCTCAAGCTATGCCTGCCTCTTTGTAGGCGAGGTGTACCATGGCCCTATCCCCAAACTCTACCTCCGCTACATCGACGCTGCATTGGTGCTACCTCCTGCACCCACACAACTCACTGACTTCATCCATTTCACCACTAACTTCCATCCGACACTCAAATACACCTGGACCATTTCCGACATCTCACTACCGTTACTAGACCTCACTGTCTCCATCGCAGGTGATAGACTACTGACCGACATCTACTATAAATGCACTGATTCCCATGGCTATCTGGACGACACTTCTTCCCGCCCTGCTTCCTGTAAGGACTCCATCCCATACTCCCAATTCCTCCGTCTACGCTGCATCTGCACCCAGGATGAGGTGTTCCAAACCAGGGCATCAGAGATGTCCTCATTCTTCAGGGAACGGGGGTTCCCCTCTTCTACTGTAGATGAGGCTCTCACCAGGGTCTCCTCTGTACCCCGTAACTCTGCTCTCACTCCCCATCCTCCCCACTCGTAATAAGGGCAGAGCCCCCCTTGTCCTCACCTTCCACCCTACCAGCCATCACATACTACAAATAATCCTCTGACATTTTTGCTTTCTCCAATGGGATCCCACCACTGGCCACATCTTCCCATCTTCTCTCCTTTCGGCTTTCCGTGGATACCGCTCCCTCCGTAACTCCCTGGTCAACTCGTCCCTTCCCACCCTAACCACCCCCTCTCCTGCAACCGCAGGAAATGCTACACTTGTTGCTTTACCTCCCCCCCCCCCCCCCCCCCCCCCCCCCCCCCCCCCCTTGACTCCATCCAAGGACCCAAGCAATCTTTCCAGGTACGGCAGAGATTCACCTGCACCTCCTCCAACCTCATCTATTGCATCCATTGCTCTAGGTGTCAGCTGCTCTACATCGGTGAGACCAAGCGTAGGCTTGGCGATCGCTTCGCCTAACACCTCCTCTCGGTTCACAATAACCAACCTGATCTTCCGGTTCAACTCTCCCTCCCATTCTGAATCCGACCTTTCGGTCCTGGGCCTCCTCCATGGGCAAAGTGAGGCCCACAGTAAATTGGAGGAGCAGCACCTCGTATTTCGCTTGGGTAGTTTCCACCCCAGTGGTATGAACATTGACGTCTCCAATTTCAGGTAGTCCCTGCTTTCTCCATCTTTCACCTCACCTTCCCAGTTCTCCAACAGCCCACGATGTCCGCATCTTCCTTTCTTCTTCACCCCCACCCTCATCAGTCTGAAGAAGGGTCTCGACCCGAAACGTCGCCTGTTTCCTTCGCTCCATAGATGCTGCCTCACCCGCTGAGTTTCTCCAGCATTTTTGTCTACCTTCAATAAAGGATGGGTAGTCTTTCACCTTTTCCCCATGATGTACTAAAGAATTGAAAAAACTGATTGAATTTGATTTAGCTTTGTGAAATTGAGTCCACTTCTTCGTAGTTTTAAAGATGGACACAAAATGCTGGCGTACCTCAGCAGTATAGGCAGCATCTCTGGACAAATGGATCAGACTGAAGAAGGGTCCCAACCCAAAATGTCACTTAACCATTTTTCCAGAGATGCCCTATGTAGGAAGGAACTGCAAATGCTGGTTTACATCGAAGATAGACACAACATGCTGGAGTAACTCAGCAGGTCAGGCAGTATTTCTGGAGAAAAGGAATAGGTGACGTTTTGGGTCGAGACCCTTCTTCAAACTGAAACTCCTTTTCTCCAGAGATGCTGACTGACCTGCTGAGTTATGCCAACATTTTGTGTCTATCTTTGGTTTAAACCAGCATCCGAAGTTCCTTCCTACACATGAAAGAAGCTGGTAACCATGGCAGATTTCATACCTGCTTGTACTTGCTTGTTGTCATCGCAGCACAGAGGTTTACAAATCCTGAGAGATCCACAAACACAACTTCAAAAGCCTGATGAAAGTCGGCAAGTGACGGCTGTGGGGAAAAATGTTGTCAAGTTACTCACTTTGATAAATAACATTCACAATTCTCCTGGCATCACTGATATTTGGCCAACCCCCGACCACATTAAACGAACAATATACAGCTAACAAATAATGAAAATATTCAACGCCTTCTTTAAAAAAAGGAAAAATATGGTCAAAGGAGTGAAGGAGGGAAAGGACAAGTCTGTTAGAAAGGTATTTGCTATTAAATAGTGACTCTGTTATCTGATACCTCACAAAAAATATTTTCAACTGAAATTTGCATTACTCGAGAATTAAAATCATGGGCAATACAGAGGAGTAAAGAGGTATTTGCTTATATAGATCACAAAGTCACTACCAGACTCATGGCTTTGCTCTTGAGTTTCAGTTATGCATCCATTTTGTGTCTATCTTTGGTATAAACCAGCATCTGCAGTTTCTTTTTATTATATTTCTTCTAAGAATTGAACTGATTTCTTCTGTTGTGGTGGTATGAAAGATGAGGGTTGTCAGTCCAATAGCTCATAAAGGAGGATGTGAATGCAGGATTTCTTTAGCAGGAAACGGGGGAGATAAGATGGAAGCCTTGAACTAGTTTGACAAAATCCGTCTTACGGCTGGTGAATAAACTTGATAATGGGGAAGTGAGCTTTGGTTTGCTAATGTTATTACTAATGAAGATACTAACTATCTAGTTAGTCCTTGCTGTCTCCGCCCCTTCCTCAGCTCTCGGGCTGTCTCCTCCCATCCCTCAGCCTTCGGGCTCCTCCTCCTTTTTCCTTTCTACTCCCCGCACCTCCCCCCCCCCCCCCCCCCCCCCCCCCCCATCAGTCTGAAGAAGGGTTTCGGCCCGAAACGTTGCCTATTTCCTTCGCTCCATAGATGCTGCTGCATCCGCTGAGTTTCTCCAGCATTTTTGTGTACCTACTAACTAGCGTTGACTGGAACTTATTTTTTCTGAACTGATCCTAGTTTCTCCTTGTGTTTTTTGAATGTTGCACTTCCACATGTCCACCATTGGTCTCAAAGAAACTTTTTTTTATCTTCCATATCTGTTGCAATGAGGTGACCTTGCTTCTCATCTGGATTTGCTGAGTTACTCCAATATTTAAATATATATCCTACATGTCCTTATGTCTTCCTTGTTTCCTACTCCCCCATAAATGTTTAAGTGAAATAAACGCTTTGTAAATTAAACTGTAGTAATGAGATGGTTGAACAGTTTTCATCCTGTAATATGTATCACCCTTATTATTTTTCAATTAGTCATACAGCATGGAAACAGGCCCAACGTGCCCATGCCAACCAAGATGCCCCACCTATACTAGTCCCATCTGCTGCGTTTGCCCATATCCCTCTAAACCTTTCCAATATACGTACCTGTCGAGATGCCTTTTAAATGGTGTTATAGTACCTGCCTCAACTACCTCCCCTGCAGCTTGTTCCATATGTCATAAGGAA